>NC_051274.1:4810981-5078481 GCF_015220745.1 Sebastes umbrosus
ATTTCATCCAATAACTACCACCACTGCAAAAACATTATTAAAAAATTGGAAAAATAATGATTTGATTAATAATTATTACCACCACTGTTCATACTAGATGATAATCATATTAGAAAAATAATGATTTCAACAATAACTACCACCACTGCAAAAACATTATTCAAAAAACTGGAAAAATAATGATTTTATTAATAATTACCACCACTGTTAATAATAGACGATAATCATATTAGAAAAAATAATGATTTCATCAATAACTACCACCACTGCACAAACATTATTAAAATATTTGAAAAATAATGATTTCTCAATAACTACCACCACTGCACAAACATTATTAAAATATTGGAAAAATAATGATTTCAATAATACCACCACTGCACAAACATTATTAAAATATTTTGAAAAATAATGATTTGATTAATAATTATTACCACCACTGTTCATACTAGATGATAATCATATTAAAAAAATAATGATTTCATCAATAACTACCACCACTGCACAAACATTATTAAAATATTGGAAAAATAATGATTTTATTAATAATTACCACCACTGTTCATACTAGATGATAATCATATTAAAAAATAATGATTTCATCAATAACTACCACCACTGCACAAACATTATTAAAATATTGGAAAAATAATGATTTTATTAATAATTATTACCACCACTGTTCATACTAGATAATAATCATATTAGAAAAATAATGATTTCATCAATAACTATCACCACTGCACAAACATTATTAAAATATTGGAAAATAATAATTTGATCAACAATTACCACCACTGCACATACATTATTAAAACATTAGAAAAACAAGGATTTGATTAATAATGATTACCAAAACTGAAAAACTAGATGATAATCATATTAGAAAAATAATGATTTCATCAATAACTACCACCACTGCACAAACATTATTAAAATATTTGAAAAATAATGATTTCATTAATAATTATTACCACCACTGTTCATACTAGATGATAATCATATTAGAAAAATAATGATTTCATCAATAACTACCACCACTGCACAAACATTATTAAAATATTGGAAAAATAATGATTTTATCTAATAACTTACCACCACTGCACATACATTATTAAAATCATTAGAAAAATAATGATTTGATTAATAATATTACCAACACTGTTCAATACTAGATGATAATCATATTAGAAAAATAATGATTTCATCAATAACTACCACCACTGCACAAACATTATTAAAATATTTGAAAAATAATGATTTCATTAATAATTATTACCACCACTGTTCATACTAGATGATAATCATATTAGAAAAATAATGATTTCATCAATAACTACCACCACTGCACAAACATTATAAAATATTGGAAAAATAATGATTTTATTAATAATTACCACCACTGTTTCATACTAGATGATAATCATATTAGAAAATTAATGATTTCATCAATAACTACCACCACTGCACAAACATTATTAAATATTGGAAAAGTAATGATTTTATTAATAATTACCACCACTGTTCATACTAGATGATAATCATATTAGAAAAATAATGATTTCATCAATAACTACCACCACTGCAAAAACATTATTAAAATATTGGAAAAAATAATGATTTTATTAATAATTACCACCACTGTTCATACTAGATGATAATCATATTAGAAAAATAATGATTTCATCAATAACTACCACCACTGCACAAACATTATTAAAATATTGGAAAAATAATGATTTTATTAATAATTACCACCACTGTTCATACTAGATGATAATCATATTAGAAAAATAATGATTTCATCAATAACTACCACCACTGCAAAAACATTATTAAAATATTGGAAAAATAATGATTTTATTAATAATTACCACCACTGTCATACTAGATGATAATCATATTAGAAAAATAATGATTTCATCAATAACTACCACCACTGCACAAACATTATTAAATATTGGAAAAATAATGATTTTATTAATAATTACCACCACTGTTCATACTAGATGATAATCATATTAGAAAAATAATGATTTCATCAATAACTACCACCACTGCACAAACATTATTAAAATATTGGAAAAATAATGATTTCATCAATAATTATTACCACCACTGTTCATACTAGATGATAATCATATTAAAAAAATAATGATTTCATCAATAACTACCACCACTGCAGAAACATTATTAAAATATTGGAAAAATAATGATTTTATTAATAATTACCACCACTGCACAAACATTATTAAAATATTTGAAAAATAATGATTTCATTATTAATAATTACCACCACTGTTCATACTAGATGATAATCATATTAGAAAAATAACGATTTCATCAATAACTACCACCACTGCACAAACATTATTAAAATCTTAGAAAAAATAATGATTTGATCAATAACTACCACCACTGCACAAACATTATTAAAATATTGGAAAAATAATGATTTTCATTAATAACTTACCACCACTGTTCATACTAGATGATAATCATATTAAAAAATAATGATTTCATCAATAACTACCACCACTGCACAAACATTATTAAAATATTGGAAAAATAATGATTTCATTAATAATTACCACCACTGTTCATACTAGATGATAATCATATTAGAAAAATAATGATTTCATCAATAACTACCACCACTGCACAAACATTATTAAAATATTGGAAAAATAATGATTTTATTAATAATTACCACCACTGCACAAACATTATTAAAATATTTGAAAAATAATGATTTCATTATTAATAATTACCACCACTGTTCATACTAGATGATAATCATATTAGAAAAATAATGATTTCATCAATAACTACCACCACTGCACAAACATTATTAAAATATTTGAGAAATAATGATTTCATTAATAATTATTACCACCACTGTTCATACTAGATGATAATCATATTAGAAAAATAATGATTTCATCAATAACTACCACCACTGCACAAACATTATTAAAATATTAGAAAAATAATGATTTGATCAATAACTACCACCACTGCACAAACATTATTAAAATATTGGAAAAATAATGATTTCATCAATAATTATTACCACCACTGTTCATACTAGATGATAATCATATTAAAAAAATAATGATTTCATCAATAACTACCACCACTGAACAAACATTGTTAAAATATTTGAAAAATAATGATTTGTTTAATAATTATTACCACCACTGTTCATACTAGATGATAATCATATTAGAAAAATAATGATTTCATCAATAACTACCACCACTGCACAAACATCCATCCATCTTCAACCGCTTATCCGGGATCGGGTCGCGGGGGCAACAGCTCCAGCAGGGGACCCCAAACTTCCCTTTCCCGGGCCACATTAACCAGCTCTGACTGGGGGATCCCGAGGCGTTCCCAGGCCAGAGTAGAGATATAATCTCTCCACCTAGTCCTGGGTCTTCCCCGTGGTCTCCTCCCAGCTGGTCGTGCCTGGAACACCTCCCAAGGGAGGCGCCCAGGAGGCATCCGTGCTAGATGCCCGAACCACCTCAACTGGCTCCTTTCGACGCAAAGGAGCAAGGACTCTACTCCGAGTCCCTCACGGATGACTGAGCTTCTTACCCTATCTCTAAGGGAGACGCCAGCCACCCTCCTGAGGAAACCCATTTCGGCCGCTTGCACCCGCGACCTCGTTCTTTCGGTCATGACCCAACCCTCATGACCATAGGTGAGAGTAGGAACGAAGATTGAACGGTAGTTCGAGAGCTTTGCCTTCCGGCTCAGCTCTCTTTTCGTCACAACGGTGCGGTAAAGCGAATGCAATACCGCCCCTGCTGCTCCGATTCTCCGACCAATCTCACGTTCCATCGTCCCCTCACTCGCGAACAAGACCCCGAGATACTTAAACTCCTTCACTTGGGGTAAGGACTCATTCCCTACCCGGAGTAGGCAATCCACCGGTTTCCTGCTGAGAACCATGGCCTCAGATTTAGAGGTGCTGATTCTCATCCCGACTGCGTCACACTCGGCTGCGAACCGATCCAGTGAGTGCTGGAGGTCGCAGACCGATGATGCCAACAGGACCACATCATCTGCAAAAAGCAGCGATGAGATCCTCAGCACACCGATCTGCAAACCCTCCTCCACCCGACTACGCCTCGATATCCTGTCCATGAATATCACGAACAGGATTGGTGACAAAGCGCAGCCCTGGCGGAGGCCAACCCCCACCGGAAACGAGTCCGACTTACTGCCGAGGATCCGAACACAGCTCTCGCTTTGGGCGTACAGGGATTGGATGGCCCTGAGAAGTGCCCCCCTCACCCCATACTCCCGCAGCACCCCCCACAGTATCTCCCGGGGGACCCGGTCATATGCCTTCTCCAAGTCCACAAAACACATGTAGACTGGATGGGCATACTCCCAGGCCCCCTCCAGGATCCTTGCGAGAGTGAAGAGCTGGTCCGTTGTTCCACGGCCAGGACGGAATCCGCATTGTTCCTCTTCGATCTGAGGTTCGACTATCGGCCGAACCCTCCTTTCCAGCACCTTGGAGTAGACTTTACCAGGGAGGCTGAGCAGTGTGATACCCCTGTAATTGGCACACACTCTCTGGTCCCCCTTTTTGAAAAGGGGAACCACCACCCCGGTCTGCCACTCCTTAGGCACTGTCACCGACTTCCACGCGGTGTTGAAGAGACGTGTCATCCAAGACAGCCCCTCCCCACCCAGAGCCTTCAGCATTTCTGGGCGGATCTCATCAACCCCCGGGGCTTTGCCACTGTGGAGTTGTTTGACTACCTCAGTGACTTCCACCAGGGTAATTGATGATGGTCCCCCATCAGCTTCCAGCTCTGCCTCTACCATAGAGGGCCTATTGGTCGGATTCAGAAGTTCCTCAAAGTGCTCCTTCCACCGCCCGATTACCTCCTCAGTTGAGGTCAACAGTGTCCCATCCTTACTGTACACAGCTTGGATGGTTCCCCGTTTCCCCCTCCTAAGGTGCAGGATGGTTTTCCAGAAGCACTTTGGTGCCGACCGAAAGTCCTTCTCCATGGCTGCTCCGAACTCCTCCCACACCCGCTGCTTTGCCTCCGTCACGGCAGTGGCTGCTGCTCTTCGGGCCCGTCGGTACCCTGCAACTGCCTCCGGAGACCTCCGAGATAACATATCCCGGAAGGCCTCCTTCTTCAGTCGGACGGCTTCCCTGACCACCGGTGTCCACCACGGTGTTCGAGGGTTGCTGCCCCTTGAGGCACCTAAGACCTTAAAACCACAGCTCACCGCCGCAGCTTCAGCAATGGAAGCTTTGAACATCGTCCACTCGGGTTCAATGCCCCCAACCTCCACAGGGATGCCAGAAAAGCTCCGCCGGAGGTGTGAGTTGAAGATCTCTCGGACAGGGGCCTCCTCCAGACGTTCCCAGTTCACCCTCACTACGCGTTTGGGCTTACCAGGTCTGTCCAGAGTCTTCCCCCACCCTCTGACCCAACTCACCACCAGATGGTGATCAGTTGACAGCTCCGCCCCTCTCTTCACCCGAGTGTCCAAAACATGCGGCCTCAGATCAGATGATACGATTACAAAATCGATCATCGACCTTCGGCCTAGGGTGCTCTGGTACCACGTACACTTATGAGCATCCTTATGTTCGAACATGGTGTTCGTTATGGACAATCCATGACTAGCACAGAAGTCCAACAACAAACGACCACTCGGGTTTAGATCAGGGAGGCCGTTCCTCCCAATCACGCCACTCCAGGTGTCTCCATCGTTGCCCACGTGCGCGTTGAAGTCTCCCAGGAGAACTATGGAGTCCCCTACTGGAGCCCCATACAGGACTCCATTCAGGGTCTCCAAGAAGGCCGAATACTCCGAACTGCTGTTTGGTGCATACGCACAAACAACAGTCAGAGTTTTCCCCCCCATAACCCGAAGGCGTAGGGAGGCGACCCTCTCGTCCACCGGGGTAAACTCCAACGTAGCGGCACTCAGCCGGGGATTTATGAGTATCCCCACATCCGCCCGGCGCCTCACACCATGGGCAACTCCAGAGAAGAATAGAGTCCAACCCCTATCCAAGAGTACGGTTCCAGAACCGAGGCTGTGCGTAGAGGTAAGCCCTACCAGATCCAACTGATAGCGCTCCACCTCCCGCACAAGCTCCGGCTCCTTCCCCCCACAGAGTGCACAAACATTATTAAAATATTAGAAAAATATTGATTTCATCAATAACTACCACCACTGCACAAACATTATTAAAATATTGGAAAAATAATGATTTCATCAATAACTACCACCACTGCACAAACATTATTAAAATATTTGAAAAATAATGATTTCATTAATAATTATTACCACCACTGTTCATACTAGATGATAATCATATTAAAAAAATAATGATTTCATCAATAACTACCACCACTGCACAAACATTATTAAAATATTAAAAAATAATGATTTCATCAATAACTACCACCACTGCAAAAACATTATTAAAATATTTGAAAAATAATGATTTGATTAATAATTATTAACACCACTGTTCATACTAGATGATAATCATATTAGAAAAATAATGATTTCATCAATAATTACCACCACTGCAAAAACATTATTAAAATATTTGAAAAATAATGATTTGATTAATAATTATTACCACCACTGTTCATACTAGATGATAATCATATTAGAAAAATAATGATTTCATCAATAACTACCACCACTGCACAAACATTATTAAAATATTGGAAAAATAATGATTTCATCAATAACTACCACCACTGCACAAACATTATTAAAATATTGGAAAAATAATGATTTCATCAATAACTACCACCACTGCACAAACATTATTAAAATAATTGAAAAATAATGATTTCATTAATAATTATTACCACCACTGTTCATACTAGATGATAATCATATTAAAAAAATAATGATTTCATCAATAACTACCACCACTGCACAAACATTATTAAAATATTGGAAAAATAATGATTTTATTAATAACTACCACCACTGTTCATACTAGATGATAATCATATTACAAAATAATGATTTGATCAATAACTACCACCACTGTTCATACTAGATGATAATCATATTAAAAAATAATGATTTCATCAATAACTACCACCACTGCACAAACATTATTAAAATATTTGAGAAATAATGATTTCATTAATAATAATTACCACCACTGTTCATACTAGATTATAATCATATTAGAAAAATAATGATTTCATCAATAACTACCACCACTGCACAAACATTATTAAAATATTGGAAAAATAATGATTTCATCAATAACTACCACCACTGCACAAACATTATTAAAATATTTGAAAAAGAATGATTTCATTAATAATTATTACCACCACTGTTCATACTAGATGATAATCATATTAAAAAAATAATGATTTCATCAATAACTACCACCACTGCACAAACATTATTAAAATATTGGAAAAATAATGATTTTATTAATAATTACCACCACTGCAAAAACATTATTAAAATATTTGAAAAATAATGGTTTCATTAATAATTATTACCACCACTGTTCATACTAGATGATAATCATATTAGAAAAATAATGATTTCATCAATAACTACCACCACTGCACAAACATTATTAAAATATTTGAAAAATAATGATTTGATTAATAATTATTACCACCACTGTTCATTCTAGATGATAATCATATTAGAACAATAATGATTTCATCAATAACTACCACCACTGCACAAACATTATTAAAATATTGGAAAAATAATGATTTCATCAATAACTACCACCACTGCACAAACATTATTAAAATATTGGAAAAATAATGATTTTATCAATAATTATTACCACCACTGTTCATGCTAGATGATAATCATATTAAAAAAATAATGATTTCATCAATAACTACCACCACTGCACAAACATTATTAAAATAGTAGAAAAATATTGATTTCATCAATAACTACCACCACTGCAAAAACATTATTAAAATACTGGAAAAATAATGATTTTATTAATAATTACCACCACTGCAAAAACATTATTAAAATATTTGAAAAATAATGGTTTCATTAATAATTATTACCACCACTGTTCATACTAGATGATAATCATATTAGAAAAATAATGATTTCATCAATAACTACCACCACTGCACAAACATTATTAAAATATTGGAAAAATAATGATTTTATTAATAACTACCACCACTGTTCATACTAGATGATAATCATATTAAAAAATAATGATTTGATCAATAACTACCACCACTGCACAAACATTATTAAAATATTGGAAAAATAATGATTTCATCAATAATTATTACCACCACTGTTCATACTAGATGATAATCATATTAAAAAATAATGATTTCATCAATAACTACCACCACTGCACAAACATTATTAAAATATTGGAAAAATAATGATTTTATTAATAATTACCACCACTGCACAAACATTATTAAAATATTTGAAAAATAATGATTTCATTATTAATAATTACCACCACTGTTCATACTAGATGATAATCATATTAGAAAAATAATGATTTCATCAATAACTACCACCACTGCACAAACATTATTAAAATATTTGAAAAATAATGATTTCATTAATAATTATTACCACCACTGTTCATACTAGATGATAATCATATTAGAAAAATAATGATTTCATCAATAACTACCACCACTGCACAAACATTATTAAAATATTAGAAAAATAATGATTTGATCAATAACTACCACCACTGCACAAACATTATTAAAATATTGGAAAAATAATGATTTCATCAATAATTATTACCACCACTGTTCATACTAGATGATAATCATATTAAAAAAATAATGATTTCATCAATAACTACCACCACTGAACAAACATTGTTAAAATATTTGAAAAATAATGATTTGTTTAATAATTATTACCACCACTGTTCATACTAGATGATAATCATATTAGAAAAATAATGATTTCATCAATAACTACCACCACTGCACAAACATCCATCCATCTTCAACCGCTTATCCGGGATCGGGTCGCGGGGGCAACAGCTCCAGCAGGGGACCCCAAACTTCCCTTTCCCGGGCCACATTAACCAGCTCTGACTGGGGGATCCCGAGGCGTTCCCAGGCCAGAGTAGAGATATAATCTCTCCACCTAGTCCTGGGTCTTCCCCGTGGTCTCCTCCCAGCTGGTCGTGCCTGGAACACCTCCCAAGGGAGGCGCCCAGGAGGCATCCGTGCTAGATGCCCGAACCACCTCAACTGGCTCCTTTCGACGCAAAGGAGCAAGGACTCTACTCCGAGTCCCTCACGGATGACTGAGCTTCTTACCCTATCTCTAAGGGAGACGCCAGCCACCCTCCTGAGGAAACCCATTTCGGCCGCTTGCACCCGCGACCTCGTTCTTTCGGTCATGACCCAACCCTCATGACCATAGGTGAGAGTAGGAACGAAGATTGAACGGTAGTTCGAGAGCTTTGCCTTCCGGCTCAGCTCTCTTTTCGTCACAACGGTGCGGTAAAGCGAATGCAATACCGCCCCTGCTGCTCCGATTCTCCGACCAATCTCACGTTCCATCGTCCCCTCACTCGCGAACAAGACCCCGAGATACTTAAACTCCTTCACTTGGGGTAAGGACTCATTCCCTACCCGGAGTAGGCAATCCACCGGTTTCCTGCTGAGAACCATGGCCTCAGATTTAGAGGTGCTGATTCTCATCCCGACTGCGTCACACTCGGCTGCGAACCGATCCAGTGAGTGCTGGAGGTCGCAGACCGATGATGCCAACAGGACCACATCATCTGCAAAAAGCAGCGATGAGATCCTCAGCACACCGATCTGCAAACCCTCCTCCACCCGACTACGCCTCGATATCCTGTCCATGAATATCACGAACAGGATTGGTGACAAAGCGCAGCCCTGGCGGAGGCCAACCCCCACCGGAAACGAGTCCGACTTACTGCCGAGGATCCGAACACAGCTCTCGCTTTGGGCGTACAGGGATTGGATGGCCCTGAGAAGTGCCCCCCTCACCCCATACTCCCGCAGCACCCCCCACAGTATCTCCCGGGGGACCCGGTCATATGCCTTCTCCAAGTCCACAAAACACATGTAGACTGGATGGGCATACTCCCAGGCCCCCTCCAGGATCCTTGCGAGAGTGAAGAGCTGGTCCGTTGTTCCACGGCCAGGACGGAATCCGCATTGTTCCTCTTCGATCTGAGGTTCGACTATCGGCCGAACCCTCCTTTCCAGCACCTTGGAGTAGACTTTACCAGGGAGGCTGAGCAGTGTGATACCCCTGTAATTGGCACACACTCTCTGGTCCCCCTTTTTGAAAAGGGGAACCACCACCCCGGTCTGCCACTCCTTAGGCACTGTCACCGACTTCCACGCGGTGTTGAAGAGACGTGTCATCCAAGACAGCCCCTCCCCACCCAGAGCCTTCAGCATTTCTGGGCGGATCTCATCAACCCCCGGGGCTTTGCCACTGTGGAGTTGTTTGACTACCTCAGTGACTTCCACCAGGGTAATTGATGATGGTCCCCCATCAGCTTCCAGCTCTGCCTCTACCATAGAGGGCCTATTGGTCGGATTCAGAAGTTCCTCAAAGTGCTCCTTCCACCGCCCGATTACCTCCTCAGTTGAGGTCAACAGTGTCCCATCCTTACTGTACACAGCTTGGATGGTTCCCCGTTTCCCCCTCCTAAGGTGCAGGATGGTTTTCCAGAAGCACTTTGGTGCCGACCGAAAGTCCTTCTCCATGGCTGCTCCGAACTCCTCCCACACCCGCTGCTTTGCCTCCGTCACGGCAGTGGCTGCTGCTCTTCGGGCCCGTCGGTACCCTGCAACTGCCTCCGGAGACCTCCGAGATAACATATCCCGGAAGGCCTCCTTCTTCAGTCGGACGGCTTCCCTGACCACCGGTGTCCACCACGGTGTTCGAGGGTTGCTGCCCCTTGAGGCACCTAAGACCTTAAAACCACAGCTCACCGCCGCAGCTTCAGCAATGGAAGCTTTGAACATCGTCCACTCGGGTTCAATGCCCCCAACCTCCACAGGGATGCCAGAAAAGCTCCGCCGGAGGTGTGAGTTGAAGATCTCTCGGACAGGGGCCTCCTCCAGACGTTCCCAGTTCACCCTCACTACGCGTTTGGGCTTACCAGGTCTGTCCAGAGTCTTCCCCCACCCTCTGACCCAACTCACCACCAGATGGTGATCAGTTGACAGCTCCGCCCCTCTCTTCACCCGAGTGTCCAAAACATGCGGCCTCAGATCAGATGATACGATTACAAAATCGATCATCGACCTTCGGCCTAGGGTGCTCTGGTACCACGTACACTTATGAGCATCCTTATGTTCGAACATGGTGTTCGTTATGGACAGTCCATGACTAGCACAGAAGTCCAACAACAAACGACCACTCGGGTTTAGATCAGGGAGGCCGTTCCTCCCAATCACGCCACTCCAGGTGTCTCCATCGTTGCCCACGTGCGCGTTGAAGTCTCCCAGGAGAACTATGGAGTCCCCTACTGGAGCCCCATACAGGACTCCATTCAGGGTCTCCAAGAAGGCCGAATACTCCGAACTGCTGTTTGGTGCATACGCACAAACAACAGTCAGAGTTTTCCCCCCCATAACCCGAAGGCGTAGGGAGGCGACCCTCTCGTCCACCGGGGTAAACTCCAACGTAGCGGCACTCAGCCGGGGATTTGTGAGTATCCCCACACCCGCCCGGCGCCTCACACCATGGGCAACTCCAGAGAAGAATAGAGTCCAACCCCTATCCAAGAGTACGGTTCCAGAACCGAGGCTGTGCGTAGAGGTAAGCCCTACCAGATCCAACTGATAGCGCTCCACCTCCCGCACAAGCTCCGGCTCCTTCCCCCCACAGAGTGCACAAACATTATTAAAATATTAGAAAAATATTGATTTCATCAATAACTACCACCACTGTTAATACTAGACGATAATCATATTAGAAAAATAATGATTTCATCAATAACTACCACCACTGCAAAAACATTATTAAAATATTTGAAAAATAATGATTTGATTAATAATTATTACCACCACTGTTCAAACTAGATGATAATCATATTAGAAAAATAATGATTTCATCAATAACTACCACCACTGCACAAACATTATTAAAATATTAGAAAAATAATGATTTCATCAATAACTACCACCACTGCACAAACATTTTTAAAATATTGGAAAAATAATGATTTCATCAATAACTACCACCACTGCACAAACATTATTAAAATAATTGAAAAATAATGATTTCATTAATAATTATTACCACCACTGTTCATACTAGATGATAATCATATTAGAAAAATAATGATTTCATCAATAACTACCACCACTGCACAAACATTATTAAAATATTAGAAAAATAATGATTTCATCAATAACTACCACCACTGCACAAACATTATTAAAATATTGGAAAAATAATGATTTTATCAATAATTATTACCACCACTGTTCATACTAGATGATAATCATATTAAAAAAATAATGATTTCATCAATAACTACCACCACTGCACAAACATTATTAAAATAGTAGAAAAATATTGATTTCATTAATAACTACCACCACTGCAAAAACATTATTAAAAAATTGGAAAAATAATGATTTGATTAATAATTACCACCACTGCACAAACATTATTAAAATATTTGAAAAATAATGATTTGATTAATAATTATTACCACCACTGTTCATACTAGATGATAATCATATTAGAAAAATAATGATTTCATCAATAACTACCACCACTGCAAAAACATTATTCAAAAAACTGGAAAAATAATGATTTTATTAATAATTACCACCACTGTTAATACTAGACGATAATCATATTAGAAAAATAATGATTTCATCAATAACTACCACCACTGCACAAACATTATTAAAATATTAGAAAAATAATGATTTCATCAATAACTACCACCACTGCACAAACATTATTAAAATATTGGAAAAATAATGATTTCATCAATAACTACCACCACTGCACAAACATTATTAAAATATTGGAAAAATAATGATTTCATCAATAACTATCACCACTGCACAAACATTATTAAAATATTGGAAAAATAATGATTTTATTAATAATTACAACCACTGTTCATACTAGATGATAATCATATTAAAAAATAATGATTTGATCAATAACTACCACCACTGTTCATACTAGATGATAATTATATTAAAAAATAATGATTTCATCAATAACTACCACCACTGCACAAACATTATTAAAATATTTGAGAAATAATGATTTCATTAATAACAACTGTTCATACTAGATTATAATCATATTAGAAAAATAATGATTTCATCAATAACTACCACCACTGCACAAACATTATTAAAATATTGGAAAAATAATGATTTCATCAATAACTACCACCACTACACAAACATTATTAAAATAATTGAAAAATAATGATTTCATTAATAATTATTACCACCACTGTTCATACTAGATGATAATCATATTAAAAAAATAATGATTTCATCAATAACTACCACCACTGCACAAACATTATTAAAATACTGGAAAAATAATGATTTTATTAATAATTACCACCACTGCAAAAACATTATTAAAATATTTGAAAAATAATGGTTTCATTAATAATTATTACCACCACTGTTCATACTAGATGATAATCATATTAGAAAAATAATGATTTCATCAATAACTACCACCACTGCACAAACATTATTAAAATATTGGAAAAATAATGATTTTATTAATAACTACCACCACTGTTCATACTAGATGATAATCATATTAAAAAATAATGATTTGATCAATAACTACCACCACTGCACAAACATTATTAAAATATTGGAAAAATAATGATTTCATCAATAATTATTACCACCACTGTTCATACTAGATGATAATCATATTAAAAAAATAATGATTTCATCAATAACTACCACCACTGCACAAACATTATTAAAATATTGGAAAAATAATGATTTTATTAATAATTACCACCACTGCACAAACATTATTAAAATATTTGAAAAATAATGATTTCATTATTAATAATTACCACCACTGTTCATACTAGATGATAATCATATTAGAAAAATAATGATTTCATCAATAACTACCACCACTGCACAAACATTATTAAAATATTTGAGAAATAATGATTTCATTAATAATTATTACCACCACTGTTCATACTAGATGATAATCATATTAGAAAAATAATGATTTCATCAATAACTACCACCACTGCACAAACATTATTAAAATATTAGAAAAATAATGATTTGATCAATAACTACCACCACTGCACAAACATTATTAAAATATTGGAAAAATAATGATTTCATCAATAATTATTACCACCACTGTTCATACTAGATGATAATCATATTAAAAAAATAATGATTTCATCAATAACTACCACCACTGAACAAACATTGTTAAAATATTTGAAAAATAATGATTTGTTTAATAATTATTACCACCACTGTTCATACTAGATGATAATCATATTAGAAAAATAATGATTTCATCAATAACTACCACCACTGCACAAACATCCATCCATCTTCAACCGCTTATCCGGGATCGGGTCGCGGGGGCAACAGCTCCAGCAGGGGACCCCAAACTTCCCTTTCCCGGGCCACATTAACCAGCTCTGACTGGGGGATCCCGAGGCGTTCCCAGGCCAGAGTAGAGATATAATCTCTCCACCTAGTCCTGGGTCTTCCCCGTGGTCTCCTCCCAGCTGGTCGTGCCTGGAACACCTCCCAAGGGAGGCGCCCAGGAGGCATCCGTGCTAGATGCCCGAACCACCTCAACTGGCTCCTTTCGACGCAAAGGAGCAAGGACTCTACTCCGAGTCCCTCACGGATGACTGAGCTTCTTACCCTATCTCTAAGGGAGACGCCAGCCACCCTCCTGAGGAAACCCATTTCGGCCGCTTGCACCCGCGACCTCGTTCTTTCGGTCATGACCCAACCCTCATGACCATAGGTGAGAGTAGGAACGAAGATTGAACGGTAGTTCGAGAGCTTTGCCTTCCGGCTCAGCTCTCTTTTCGTCACAACGGTGCGGTAAAGCGAATGCAATACCGCCCCTGCTGCTCCGATTCTCCGACCAATCTCACGTTCCATCGTCCCCTCACTCGCGAACAAGACCCCGAGATACTTAAACTCCTTCACTTGGGGTAAGGACTCATTCCCTACCCGGAGTAGGCAATCCACCGGTTTCCTGCTGAGAACCATGGCCTCTGATTTAGAGGTGCTGATTCTCATCCCGACTGCGTCACACTCGGCTGCGAACCGATCCAGTGAGTGCTGGAGGTCGCAGACCGATGATGCCAACAGGACCACATCATCTGCAAAAAGCAGCGATGAGATCCTCAGCACACCGATCTGCAAACCCTCCTCCACCCGACTACGCCTCGATATCCTGTCCATGAATATCACGAACAGGATTGGTGACAAAGCGCAGCCCTGGCGGAGGCCAACCCCCACCGGAAACGAGTCCGACTTACTGCCGAGGATCCGAACACAGCTCTCGCTTTGGGCGTACAGGGATTGGATGGCCCTGAGAAGTGCCCCCCTCACCCCATACTCCCGCAGCACCCCCCACAGTATCTCCCGGGGGACCCGGTCATATGCCTTCTCCAAGTCCACAAAACACATGTAGACTGGATGGGCATACTCCCAGGCCCCCTCCAGGATCCTTGCGAGAGTGAAGAGCTGGTCCGTTGTTCCACGGCCAGGACGGAATCCGCATTGTTCCTCTTCGATCTGAGGTTCGACTATCGGCCGAACCCTCCTTTCCAGCACCTTGGAGTAGACTTTACCAGGGAGGCTGAGCAGTGTGATACCCCTGTAATTGGCACACACTCTCTGGTCCCCCTTTTTGAAAAGGGGAACCACCACCCCGGTCTGCCACTCCTTAGGCACTGTCACCGACTTCCACGCGGTGTTGAAGAGACGTGTCATCCAAGACAGCCCCTCCCCACCCAGAGCCTTCAGCATTTCTGGGCGGATCTCATCAACCCCCGGGGCTTTGCCACTGTGGAGTTGTTTGACTACCTCAGTGACTTCCACCAGGGTAATTGATGATGGTCCCCCATCAGCTTCCAGCTCTGCCTCTACCATAGAGGGCCTATTGGTCGGATTCAGAAGTTCCTCAAAGTGCTCCTTCCACCGCCCGATTACCTCCTCAGTTGAGGTCAACAGTGTCCCATCCTTACTGTACACAGCTTGGATGGTTCCCCGTTTCCCCCTCCTAAGGTGCAGGATGGTTTTCCAGAAGCACTTTGGTGCCGACCGAAAGTCCTTCTCCATGGCTGCTCCGAACTCCTCCCACACCCGCTGCTTTGCCTCCGTCACGGCAGTGGCTGCTGCTCTTCGGGCCCGTCGGTACCCTGCAACTGCCTCCGGAGACCTCCGAGATAACATATCCCGGAAGGCCTCCTTCTTCAGTCGGACGGCTTCCCTGACCACCGGTGTCCACCACGGTGTTCGAGGGTTGCTGCCCCTTGAGGCACCTAAGACCTTAAAACCACAGCTCACCGCCGCAGCTTCAGCAATGGAAGCTTTGAACATCGTCCACTCGGGTTCAATGCCCCCAACCTCCACAGGGATGCCAGAAAAGCTCCGCCGGAGGTGTGAGTTGAAGATCTCTCGGACAGGGGCCTCCTCCAGACGTTCCCAGTTCACCCTCACTACGCGTTTGGGCTTACCAGGTCTGTCCAGAGTCTTCCCCCACCCTCTGACCCAACTCACCACCAGATGGTGATCAGTTGACAGCTCCGCCCCTCTCTTCACCCGAGTGTCCAAAACATGCGGCCTCAGATCAGATGATACGATTACAAAATCGATCATCGACCTTCGGCCTAGGGTGCTCTGGTACCACGTACACTTATGAGCATCCTTATGTTCGAACATGGTGTTCGTTATGGACAATCCATGACTAGCACAGAAGTCCAACAACAAACGACCACTCGGGTTTAGATCAGGGAGGCCGTTCCTCCCAATCACGCCACTCCAGGTGTCTCCATCGTTGCCCACGTGCGCGTTGAAGTCTCCCAGGAGAACTATGGAGTCCCCTACTGGAGCCCCATACAGGACTCCATTCAGGGTCTCCAAGAAGGCCGAATACTCCGAACTGCTGTTTGGTGCATACGCACAAACAACAGTCAGAGTTTTCCCCCCCATAACCCGAAGGCGTAGGGAGGCGACCCTCTCGTCCACCGGGGTAAACTCCAACGTAGCGGCACTCAGCCGGGGATTTGTGAGTATCCCCACACCCGCCCGGCGCCTCACACCATGGGCAACTCCAGAGAAGAATAGAGTCCAACCCCTATCCAAGAGTACGGTTCCAGAACCGAGGCTGTGCGTAGAGGTAAGCCCTAC
Organism: Sebastes umbrosus; assembly: GCF_015220745.1. Lineage (NCBI taxonomy): Eukaryota > Metazoa > Chordata > Actinopteri > Perciformes > Sebastidae > Sebastes > Sebastes umbrosus. The sequence continues at coordinate 4,828,408 of NC_051274.1, forward strand.
CAGATCCAACTGATAGCGCTCCACCTCCCGCACAAGCTCCGGCTCCTTCCCCCCCCAGAGTGCACAAACATTATTAAAATATTAGAAAAATATTGATTTCATCAATAACTACCACCACTGCACAAACATTATTAAAATATTGGAAAAATAATGATTTCATCAATAACTACCACCACTGCACAAACATTATTAAAATATTTGAAAAATAATGATTTCATTAATAATTATTACCACCACTGTTCATACTAGATGATAATCATATTAAAAAAATAATGATTTCATCAATAACTACCACCACTGCACAAACATTATTAAAATATTAAAAAATAATGATTTCATCAATAACTACCACCACTGCAAAAACATTATTAAAATATTTGAAAAATAATGATTTGATTAATAATTATTAACACCACTGTTCATACTAGATGATAATCATATTAGAAAAATAATGATTTCATCAATAATTACCACCACTGCAAAAACATTATTAAAATATTTGAAAAATAATGATTTGATTAATAATTATTACCACCACTGTTCATACTAGATGATAATCATATTAGAAAAATAATGATTTCATCAATAACTACCACCACTGCACAAACATTATTAAAATATTAGAAAAATAATGATTTCATCAATAACTACCACCACTGCACAAACATTATTAAAATATTGGAAAAATAATGATTTCATCCATAACTACCACCACTGCACAAACATTATTAAAATATTGGAAAAATAATGATTTCATCAATAACTACCACCACTGCACAAACATTATTAAAATAATTGAAAAATAATGATTTCATTAATAATTATTACCACCACTGTTCATACTAGATGATAATCATATTAAAAAAATAATGATTTCATCAATAACTACCACCACTGCACAAACATTATTAAAATATTGGAAAAATAATGATTTTATTAATAACTACCACCACTGTTCATACTAGATGATAATCATATTAAAAAATAATGATTTGATCAATAACTACCACCACTGTTCATACTAGATGATAATCATATTAAAAAATAATGATTTCATCAATAACTACCACCACTGCACAAACATTATTAAAATATTTGAGAAATAATGATTTCATTAATAATAATTACCACAACTGTTCATACTAGATTATAATCATATTAGAAAAATAATGATTTCATCAATAACTACCACCACTGCACAAACATTATTAAAATATTGGAAAAATAATGATTTCATCAATAACTACCACCACTGCACAAACATTATTAAAATATTTGAAAAAGAATGATTTCATTAATAATTATTACCACCACTGTTCATACTAGATGATAATCATATTAAAAAAATAATGATTTCATCAATAACTACCACCACTGCACAAACATTATTAAAATATTGGAAAAATAATGATTTTATTAATAATTACCACCACTGCAAAAACATTATTAAAATATTTGAAAAATAATGATTTCATTATTAATAATTACCACCACTGTTCATACTAGATGATAATCATATTAGAAAAATAATGATTTCATCAATAACTACCACCACTGCACAAACATTATTAAAATATTTGAGAAATAATGATTTCATTAATAATTATTACCACCACTGTTCATACTAGATGATAATCATATTAGAAAAATAATGATTTCATCAATAACTACCACCACTGCACAAACATTATTAAAATATTAGAAAAATAATGATTTCATCAATAACTACCACCACTGCACAAACATTATTAAAATATTGGAAAAATAATGATTTCATCAATAATTATTACCACCACTGTTCATACTAGATGATAATCATATTAAAAAAATAATGATTTCATCAATAACTACCACCACTGCACAAACATTGTTAAAATATTTGAAAAATAATGATTTGTTTAATAATTATTACCACCACTGTTCATACTAGATGATAATCATATTAGAAAAATAATGATTTCATCAATAACTACCACCACTGCACAAACATCCATCCATCTTCAACCGCTTATCCGGGATCGGGTCGCGGGGGCAACAGCTCCAGCAGGGGACCCCAAACTTCCCTTTCCCGGGCCACATTAACCAGCTCTGACTGGGGGATCCCGAGGCGTTCCCAGGCCAGAGTAGAGATATAATCTCTCCACCTAGTCCTGGGTCTTCCCCATGGTCTCCTCCCAGCTGGTCGTGCCTGGAACACCTCCCAAGGGAGGCGCCCAGGAGGCATCCGTGCTAGATGCCCGAACCACCTCAACTGGCTCCTTTCGACGCAAAGGAGCAAGGACTCTACTCCGAGTCCCTCACGGATGACTGAGCTTCTTACCCTATCTCTAAGGGAGACGCCAGCCACCCTCCTGAGGAAACCCATTTCGGCCGCTTGCACCCGCGACCTCGTTCTTTCGGTCATGACCCAACCCTCATGACCATAGGTGAGAGTAGGAACGAAGATTGAACGGTAGATCGAGAGCTTTGCCTTCCGGCTCAGCTCTCTTTTCGTCACAACGGTGCGGTAAAGCGAATGCAATACCGCCCCTGCTGCTCCGATTCTCCGACCAATCTCACGTTCCATCGTCCCCTCACTCGCGAACAAGACCCCGAGATACTTAAACTCCTTCACTTGGGGTAAGGACTCATTCCCTACCCGGAGTAGGCAATCCACCGGTTTCCTGCTGAGAACCATGGCCTCAGATTTAGAGGTGCTGATTCTCATCCCGACTGCGTCACACTCGGCTGCGAACCGATCCAGTGAGTGCTGGAGGTCGCAGACCGATGATGCCAACAGGACCACATCATCTGCAAAAAGCAGCGATGAGATCCTCAGCACACCGATCTGCAAACCCTCCTCCACCCGACTACGCCTCGATATCCTGTCCATGAATATCACGAACAGGATTGGTGACAAAGCGCAGCCCTGGCGGAGGCCAACCCCCACCGGAAACGAGTCCGACTTACTGCCGAGGATCCGAACACAGCTCTCGCTTTGGGCGTACAGGGATTGGATGGCCCTGAGAAGTGCCCCCCTCACCCCATACTCCCGCATCACCCCCCACAGTATCTCCCGGGGGACCCGGTCATATGCCTTCTCCAAGTCCACAAAACACATGTAGACTGGATGGGCATACTCCCAGGCCCCCTCCAGGATCCTTGCGAGAGTGAAGAGCTGGTCCGTTGTTCCACGGCCAGGACGGAATCCGCATTGTTCCTCTTCGATCTGAGGTTCGACTATCGGCCGAACCCTCCTTTCCAGCACCTTGGAGTAGACTTTACCAGGGAGGCTGAGCAGTGTGATACCCCTGTAATTGGCACACACTCTCTGGTCCCCCTTTTTGAAAAGGGGAACCACCACCCCGGTCTGCCACTCCTTAGGCACTGTCACCGACTTCCACGCGGTGTTGAAGAGACGTGTCATCCAAGACAGCCCCTCCCCACCCAGAGCCTTCAGCATTTCTGGGCGGATCTCATCAACCCCCGGGGCTTTGCCACTGTGGAGTTGTTTGACTACCTCAGTGACTTCCACCAGGGTAATTGATGATGGTCCCCCATCAGCTTCCAGCTCTGCCTCTACCATAGAGGGCCTATTGGTCGGATTCAGAAGTTCCTCAAAGTGCTCCTTCCACCGCCCGATTACCTCCTCAGTTGAGGTCAACAGTGTCCCATCCTTACTGTACACAGCTTGGATGGTTCCCCATTTCCCCCTCCTAAGGTGCAGGATGGTTTTCCAGAAGCACTTTGGTGCCGACCGAAAGTCCTTCTCCATGGCTGCTCCGAACTCCTCCCACACCCGCTGCTTTGCCTCCGTCACGGCAGTGGCTGCTGCTCTTCGGGCCCGTCGGTACCCTGCAACTGCCTCCGGAGACCTCCGAGATAACATATCCCGGAAGGCCTCCTTCTTCAGTCGGACGGCTTCCCTGACCACCGGTGTCCACCACGGTGTTCGAGGGTTGCCGCCCCTTGAGGCACCTAAGACCTTAAAACCACAGCTCACCGCCGCAGCTTCAGCAATGGAAGCTTTGAACATCGTCCACTCGGGTTCAATGCCCCCAACCTCCACAGGGATGCCAGAAAAGCTCCGCCGGAGGTGTGAGTTGAAGATCTCTCGGACAGGGGCCTCCTCCAGACGTTCCCAGTTCACCCTCACTACGCGTTTGGGCTTACCAGGTCTGTCCAGAGTCTTCCCCCACCCTCTGACCCAACTCACCACCAGATGGTGATCAGTTGACAGCTCCGCCCCTCTCTTCACCCGAGTGTCCAAAACATGCGGCCTCAGATCAGATGATACGATTACAAAATCGATCATCGACCTTCGGCCTAGGGTGCTCTGGTACCACGTACACTTATGAGCATCCTTATGTTCGAACATGGTGTTCGTTATGGACAATCCATGACTAGCACAGAAGTCCAACAACAAACGACCACTCGGGTTTAGATCAGGGAGGCCGTTCCTCCCAATCACGCCACTCCAGGTGTCTCCATCGTTGCCCACGTGCGCGTTGAAGTCTCCCAGGAGAACTATGGAGTCCCCTACTGGAGCCCCATACAGGACTCCATTCAGGGTCTCCAAGAAGGCCGAATACTCCGAACTGCTGTTTGGTGCATACGCACAAACAACAGTCAGAGTTTTCCCCCCCATAACCCGAAGGCGTAGGGAGGCGACCCTCTCGTCCACCGGGGTAAACTCCAACGTAGCGGCACTCAACCGGGGATTTCTGAGTATCCCCACACCCGCCCGGCGCCTCACACCATGGGCAACTCCAGAGAAGAATAGAGTCCAACCCCTATCCAAGAGTACGGTTCCAGAACCGAGGCTGTGCGTAGAGGTAAGCCCTACCAGATCCAACTGATAGCGCTCCACCTCCCGCACAAGCTCCGGCTCCTTCCCCCCACAGAGTGCACAAACATTATTAAAATATTAGAAAAATATTGATTTCATCAATAACTACCACCACTGCACAAACATTATTAAAATATTGGAAAAATAATGATTTCATCAATAACTACCACCACTGCACAAACATTATTAAAATATTTGAAAAATAATGATTTCATTAATAATTATTACCACCACTGTTCATACTAGATGATAATCATATTAAAAAAATAATGATTTCATCAATAACTACCACCACTGCACAAACATTATTAAAATATTAAAAAATAATGATTTCATCAATAACTACCACCACTGCAAAAACATTATTAAAATATTTGAAAAATAATGATTTGATTAATAATTATTAACACCACTGTTCATACTAGATGATAATCATATTAGAAAAATAATGATTTCATCAATAATTACCACCACTGCAAAAACATTATTAAAATATTTGAAAAATAATGATTTGATTAATAATTATTACCACCACTGTTCATACTAGATGATAATCATATTAGAAAAATAATGATTTCATCAATAACTACCACCACTGCACAAACATTATTAAAATATTAGAAAAATAATGATTTCATCAATAACTACCACCACTGCACAAACATTATTAAAATATTGGAAAAATAATGATTTCATCAATAACTTACACCACTGCACAAACATTATTAAAATATTGGAAAAATAATGATTTCATCAATAACTACCACCACTGCACAAACATTATTAAAATAATTGAAAAATAATGATTTCATTAATAATTATTACCACCACTGTTCATACTAGATGATAATCATATTAAAAAAATAATGATTTCATCAATAACTACCACCACTGCACAAACATTATTAAAATATTGGAAAAATAATGATTTTATTAATAACTACCACCACTGTTCATACTAGATGATAATCATATTAAAAAATAATGATTTCATCAATAACTACCACCACTGTTCATACTAGATGATAATCATATTAAAAAATAATGATTTCATCAATAACTACCACCACTGCACAAACATTATTAAAATATTTGAGAAATAATGATTTCATTAATAATAATTACCACAACTGTTCATACTAGATTATAATCATATTAGAAAAATAATGATTTCATCAATAACTACCACCACTGCACAAACATTATTAAAATATTTGAAAAAGAATGATTTCATTAATAATTATTACCACCACTGTTCATACTAGATGATAATCATATTAAAAAAATAATGATTTCATCAATAACTACCACCACTGCACAAACATTATTAAAATATTGGAAAAATAATGATTTTATTAATAATTACCACCACTGCAAAAACATTATTAAAATATTTGAAAAATAATGGTTTCATTAATAATTATTACCACCACTGTTCATACTAGATGATAATCATATTAGAAAAATAATGATTTCATCAATAACTACCACCACTGCACAAACATTATTAAAATATTTGAAAAATAATGATTTGATTAATAATTATTACCACCACTGTTCATACTAGATGATAATCATATTAGAAAAATAATGATTTCATCAATAACTACCACCACTGCACAAACATTATTAAAATATTGGAAAAATAATGATTTCATCAATAACTACCACCACTGCACAAACATTATTAAAATATTGGAAAAATAATGATTTTATCAATAATTATTACCACCACTGTTCATGCTAGATGATAATCATATTAAAAAAATAATGATTTCATCAATAACTACCACCACTGCACAAACATTATTGAAATAGTAGAAAAATATTGATTTCATCAATAACTACCACCACTGCAAAAACATTATTAAAAAATTGGAAAAATAATGATTTGATTAATAATTACCACCACTGCACAAACATTATTAAAATATTTGAAAAATAATGATTTGATTAATAATTATTACCACCACTGTTCATACTAGATGATAATCATATTAGAAAAATAATGATTTCATCAATAACTACCACCACTGCACAAACATTATTCAAAAAACTGGAAAAATAATGATTTTATTAATAATTACCACCACTGTTAATACTAGACGATAATCATATTAGAAAAATAATGATTTCATCAATAACTACCACCACTGCACAAACATTATTAAAATATTAGAAAAATAATGATTTTATCAATAACTACCACCACTGCACAAACATTATTAAAATATTGGAAAAATAATGATTTCATCAATAACTACCACCACTGCACAAACATTATTAAAATATTGGAAAAATAATGATTTCATCAATAACTAACACCACTGCACAAACATTATTAAAATATTTGAAAAATAATGATTTCATTAATAATTATTACCACCACTGTTCATACTAGATGATAATCATATTAAAAAAATAATGATTTCATCAATAACTACCACCACTGCAAAAACATTATTAAAATATTGGAAAAATAATGATTTTATTAATAATTACCACCACTGTTCATACTAGATGATAATCATATTAGAAAAATAATGATTTCATCAATAACTACCACCACTGCACAAACATTATTAAAATATTTGAAAAATAATGATTTCATTAATAATTATTACCACCACTGTTCATACTAGATAATAATCATATTAGAAAAATAATGATTTTATCAATAACTATCACCACTGCACAAACATTATTAAAATATTGGAAAATAATAATTTGATCAATAATTACCACCACTGCACATACATTATTAAAACATTAGAAAAACAAGGATTTGATTAATAATGATTACCAAAACTGAAAAAACTAGATAATCATATTAGAAAAATAATGATTTCATCAATAACTACCACCACTGCAAAAACATTATTAAAATATTTGAAAAAAAATGATTTCATTAATAATTATTACCACCACTGTTCATACTAGATGATAATCATATTAGAAAAATAATGATTTCATCAATAACTATCACCACTGCACAAACATTATTAAAATATTGGAAAATAATAATTTAATCTATAATTACCACCACTGCACATACATTATTAAAACATTAGAAAAACAAGGATTTGATTAATAATGATTACCAAAACTGAAAAAACTAGATGATGATCATATTAGAAAAATAATGATTTCATCAATAACTACCACCACTGCTCAAACATTATTAAAATATTGGAAAAATAATGATTTTATTAATAATTACCACCACTGTTCATACTAGATGATAATCATATTAGAAAAATAATGATTTCATCAATAACTACCACCACTGCACAAACATTATTAAAATATTGGAAAAATAATGATTTCATCAATAATTATTACCACCACTGTTCATACTAGATGATAATCATATTAAAAAAATAATGATTTCATCAATAACTACCACCACTGCAGAAACATTATTAAAATATTGGAAAAATAATGATTTTATTAATAATTACCACCACTGCACAAACATTATTAAAATATTTGAAAAATGATGATTTCATTATTAATAATTACCACCACTGTTCATACTAGATGATAATCATATTAGAAAAATAATGATTTCATCAATAACTACCACCACTGCACAAACATTATTAAAATATTTGAGAAATAATGATTTCATTAATAATTATTACCACCACTGTTCATACTAGATGATAATCATATTAGAAAAATAATGATTTGATCAATAACTACCACCACTGCACAAACATTATTAAAAAATTGGAAAAATAATGATTTCATCAATAATTATTACCACCACTGTTCATACTAGATGATAATCATATTAAAAAAATAATGATTTCATCAATAACTACCACCACTGCACAAACATTGTTAAAATATTTGAAAAATAATGATTTGTTTAATAATTATTACCACCACTGTTCATACTAGATGATAATCATATTAGAAAAATAATGATTTCATCAATAACTACCACCACTGCACAAACATTATTAAAATAGTAGAAAAATATTGATTTTATCAATAACTACCACCACTGCACAAACATTATTAAAATATTTGAAAAATAATGATTTGATTAATAATTATTACCACCACTGTTCATACTAGATGATAATCATATTAGAAAAATAATGATTTCATCAATAACTACCACCACTGCACAAACATTATTAAAATATTAGAAAAATAATGATTTTATCAAGAACTACCACCACTGCACAAACATTATTAAAATATTTGAAAAATAATGATTTGATTAATAATGATTACCACCACTGTTCATACTAGATGATAATCATATTAGAAAAATAATGATTTCATCAATAACTACCACCACTGCAAAAACATTATTCAAAAAACTGGAAAAATAATGATTTTATTAATAATTACCACCACTGTTAATACTAGATGATAATCATATTAGAAAAAATATGATTTCATCAATAACTACCACCACTGCACAAACATTATTAAAATATTGGAAAAATAATGATTTCATCAATAACTACCACCAATGCACAAACATTATTAAAATATTTGAAAAATAATGATTTGATTAATAATTATTACCACCACTGTTCATACTAGATGATAATCATATTAGAAAAATAATGTTTTGATTAATAATTATTAGCACCACTGTTCATACTAGATGATAATCATATTAGAAAAATAATGATTTCATCAATAACTACCACCACTGCACAAACATTATTAAAATATTGGAAAAATAATGATTTCATCAATAACTACCACCACTGTACAAACATTATTAAAATATTGGAAAAATAATGATTTCATCAATAACTACCACCACTGCACAAACATTATTAAAATATTTGAAAAATAATGATTTCATTAATAATTATTACCACCACTGTTCATACTAGATGATAATCATATTAAAAAAATAATAATTTCATCAATAACTACCACCACTGCACAAACATTATTAAAATATTGGTAAAATAATGATTTTATTAATAACTACCACCACTGTTCATACTAGATGATAATCATATTAAAAAATAATGATTTCATCAATAACTACCACCACTGCACAAACATTATTAAAATATTGTAAAAGTAATGATTTTATTAATAATTACCACCACTGTTCATACTAGATGATAATCATGTTAGAAAAATAATGATTTCATCAATAACTACCACCACTGCACAAACATTATTAAAATATTGGAAAAATAATGATTTTATTAATAATTACCACCATTGTTCATACTAGATGATAATCATATTAGAAAAATAATGATTTCATCAATAACTACCACTACTGCACAAACATTATGAAAAATATTTGAAAAATAATGATTTCATTAATAATTATTACCACCACTGTTCATACTAGATAACAATCATATTAGAAAAATAATGATTTCATCAATAACTATCACCACTGCACAAACATTATTAAAATATTGGAAAATAATAATTTGATCAATAATTACCACCACTGCACATACATTATTAAAACATTAGAAAAACAAGGATTTGATTAATAATGATTACCAAAACTGAAAAAACTAGATAATCATATTAGAAAAATAATGATTTCATCAATAACTACCACCACTGCACAAACATTTTTAAAATATTGGAAAAATAATGATTTCATTAATAATTATTACCACCACTGTTCATAATAGATGATAATCATATAAGAAAAATAATAATTTTATCAATAACTACCACCATTCCACAAACATTATTAAAACATTAGAAAAGCAAGGATTTGATTAATAATGATTACCAAAACTGAAAAAACTAAATGCTAAACATATTAAAAAAATAATGATTTGATTAATAATTACCACCACTGCACATACATTATTAAAATATTTGAAAAATAATGATTTTATTAATAATTACCACCACTGTTAATACTAGATGATAATCAAATTTGAAAAATAATGATTTCATCAATAACTACCACCACTGCACAAACATTATTAAAATATTAGAAAAATAATGATTTCATCAATAACTACCACCACTGCACAAACATTATTAAAATATTAGAAAAATAATGATTTCATCAATAACTACCACCACTGCACAAACATTATTAAAATATTGGAAAAATAATGATTTCATCAATAACTACCACCACTGCACAAACATTATTAAAATATTTGAAAAATAATGATTTCATTAATAATTATTACCACCACTGTTCATACTAGATGATAATCATATTAAAAAATAATGATTTCATCAATAACTACCACCACTGCACAAACATTATTAAAATATTGTAAAAGTAATGATTTTATTAATAATTACCACCACTGTTCATACTAGATGATAATCATATTAGAAAAATAATGATTTCATCAATAACTACCACCACTGCACAAACATTATTAAAATATTGGAAAAATAATGATTTTATTAATAATTACCACCACTGTTCATACTAGATGATAATCATATTAGAAAAATAATGATTTCATCAATAACTACCACCACTGCACAAACATTATTAAAATATTTGAAAAATAATGATTTAATTTATATTTATTACCACCACTGTTCATACTAGATAACAATCATATTAGAAAAATAATGATTTCATCAATAACTATCACCACTGCACAAACATTATTAAAATATTGGAAAATAATAATTTGATCAATAATTACCACCACTGCACATACATTATTAAAACATTAGAAAAACAAGGATTTGATTAATAATGATTACCAAAACTGAAAAAACTAGATGATAATCATATTAGAAAAATAATGATTTCATCAATAACTACCACCACTGCACAAACATTTTTAAAATATTGGAAAAATAATGATTTTATTAATAATTACCACCACTGCACAAACATTATTAAAATATTTGAAAAATAATGATTTCATTAATAATTATTACCACCACTGTTCATACTAGATGATAATCATATAAGGAAAATAATGATTTTATCAATAACTACCACCACTCCACAAACATTATTAAAACATTAGAAAAACAAGGATTTGATTAATAATGCTTACCAAAACTGAAAAAACTAAATGCTAAACATATTAAAAAAATAATGATTTGATTAATAATTACCACCACTTTACATACATTATTAAAATATTTGAAAAATAATGATTTGTTTAATAATTATTACCACCACTGTTCATACTAGATGATAATCATATTAGAAAAATAATGATTTCATCAATAACTACCACCATTGCAAAAACATTTTTAAAACATTTGAAAAATAATGATTTTCTTAATAATTATTACCACCACTGTTCATACTAGATGATAAACATATTAGAAAAATAATGATTTGATTTATAATAACCACCACTGCACAAACATTATTAAAATATTTGAAAAATAATAATTTCATTAATAATTATTACCACCACTGTTCAAACTAGATGATAATCATATTAGAAAAATAATGATTTCATCAATAACTACCACCACTGCACAAACATTATTAAAATATTTGAAAAATAATGATTTAATTTATATTTATTACCACCACTGTTCATACTAGATGATAATCATATTAGAAACAAAATAATTTGATCTATAATTACCACCACTGCACAAACATTATTAAAATATTGGAAAAATAATAATTTGATCTATAATAACCACCACTGCACATACACTATTAAAATATTTGAAAAATAATGATTTGATTAATAATTATTACAACCACTGTTCATACTAGATGATAATCATATTAGAAAAATAATGATTTCATCAATAACTACCACCACTGCACAAACATTATTAAAATATTGGAAAAATAATAATTTGATCTATAATTACCACCACTGCACATACACTATTAAAATATTTGAAAAATAATGATTTGATTAATAATTATTACCATCACTGTTCATACTAGATGATAATCATATTAGAAAAATAATGATTTCATCAATAACTACCACCACTGCACAAACATTATTAAAATATTTGAAAAATGACGATTTCATTAATATTTATTACCACCACTGTTCATACTAGATGATAATCACATTCGAAAAATAATGATTTCATCAATAACTACCACCACTGCACAAACATTATTAAAACATTAGAAAAACAAGGATTTGATTAATAATGATTAACAAAACTGAAAAAAACTAGATGATAATCATATTAGAAAAATAATGATTTCATCAATAACTTCCACCACTGCACATACACTATTAAAATATTTGAAAAATAATGATTTGATTAATAATTATTAACACCACTGTTCATATTAGATGATAATCATATTAGAAAAATAATGATTTCATCAATAACTACCACCACTGCACAAATATTATTAAAATATTTGAAAAATGATTTCATTAATAATTATTACCACCATTGTTCATACTAGATGATAATCATATTAGAAAAATAATGATTTCATCAATAACTACCACCACTGCACAAACATTAAAATATTGGACAAAAAATAATTTGATCAATAATTACCACCACTGCACATACACTATTTAAATATTTGAAAAATAATGATTTGATTAATAATTATTACCACCACTGTTCATACTAGATGCTAAACATATTAGAAAAATAATTATTTGATTAATAATTACCACCACTGCACAAACATTATTAAAACATTAGAAAAACAAGGATTTGATTAATAATGATTACCAAAACTGCAACAATTAGATGATAATTATATTAGAAAAATAATGATTTGATCAATAACTACCACCACTGCAAAAACATTATTAAAATATATGAAAAATAATGATTTCATTAATAATTATTACCACCACTGTTCATACTAGATGATAATCATATTAGAAAAATAATGATTTCATCAATAACTACCACCACTGCAAAAACATTATTAAAATATTAGAAAAATAATGATTTCATCAACAACTACCACCACTGCACAAACATTATTAAAATATTGGAAAAATAATAATTTGATTAATAATTATTACCACCACTGTTCATACTAGATGATAATCATATTAGAAAAATAATGATTTTATCAATAACTACCACCACTGCACAAACATTATTAAAACATTAGAAAAACAAGGATTTGATTAATAATGATTACCAAAACTGCAACAATTAGATGATAATCATATTAGACAAATAATGATTTCATCAATGACAACCACCACTGTAAAAACATTTCTAAAATATTAGAAAAATAATGATTTCATCAATAATTACCAGCACAGCACAAACATTATTAAAATATTGGAAAAATAACGATTTCATTAATAATTATTACCACCACTGTTGATACTAGATGATAATCATATTAAAAAATAATGATTTCATCAATAATTATTACCACCACTGTTCATACTAGATGATAATCATATTAGAACAATTATAATTTCATCAATAACTACCACCACTGCACAAATATTATTAAAACATTAGAAAAACAAGGATTTCATTAATAATGATTACCAAAACTGAAAAAACTAGATGCTAAACATATTAGAAAAATAATGATTTGATTAATAATAACTACCACTGCACAAACATTATTAAAATATTAGAAAAATAATGATTTGATTAATAATTATTACCACTACTGCACATACTAGATCATAAACATATTAGAAAAATAATGATCTGATTATTAATTACTATCACTTCACATATATTATGAAATAATAGAAGAAAAATAATGATTTGATTAATAGATACCACCACTTCACATATATTAGAAAAAATTTGATTAATAAATATTTACAACCAATTCACAAATAATATAAAAATATTAGAAAGATAATGATTTGATTAATATTACCACCACTGTTCATACTAGATGATAAACATATTAGAAAAATAATAATTTGATCAATAATTACCACCACTGCACATACATTATTAAAATATTATAAAAATTATGATTTGATTAATAATTATTACCACCAAAGCACAGAAAATATGATTCATAAACTTAAAAAAAATTGATTTGATCAGTAATTACCACTACTACCCATAAATCAAACAAATATTTGAAAAATAATGATTTGTTTAATAATTATCACCACCACTGTTCATACTAGATAAACATATTTGAAAAATAATTATTTGATCAATTATTACCAACACTGCACATACATTATTACAATATTAGAAAAATTATGATTTGATTAATAATTATTACCACCACTAAACAAACTATATGATTAATGTATTTAAAAAATAATAATTTCATTAATAAATACCACCACGTCACATAAATTATAAAAATATTCTAAAAAGTAATGATGTGATTAACAATTTCCACAAATGCATATAGATTATAAAGGACATAAGAAAAATAATGATTTGGTTAATAGTTACCACCACTGCACATACATTATAAAAATATTATAAAAATATTTTTTGAATAATAAATACCACCACTCCAAATAGATAATAAAATAATAGAAGAAAAATAATTATTTGATTAATAATACACGCCAATGTATACATTATAAAAATAGTTGAAAAATAATTATTTGATTAATAATTACCACCACTGCAAAAAGATTAAAAAAATATTAGAAAAATAATGATTTGATTTACAATTACCACCACTCTACATAGATTATAAAAATAATGATTTGATTAACAATTACGACCACTGCATATAGATTAGAAAAATATTAGAAAAATAATTATTTCTTTAATAATTACCACCACTGTACATAGATTAAAAAAATAATAGAAGAAAAATAATGATTCGATTAATAATTACCATCACTGAACATAGATTATATAAATATTATAAAAATAAAGATTTGATTAATAATTACCACCACTGCACAATGCTTGATTACTAATTACATGGTTTAATATTTTTTTTTTTAAATTACAATTTCAAGTTTGTTTGTTTTTTTTACCGTTTTCAAACACTTGTTCAAGTTTTTAAAATATTATGGATGTTAGCATATTTTAATGCATGGTTTAGACTTTTTTTAATTTACAGTTTCAAGGTTTTAGTATTTTTAACTGTCTTAAATCCTTTTTTTTTTTTTTATCTTTTTAAGATATTGTGGATGAACCATACATGTTTCATGCATGGTTTAGAATTTTTTTTAATATACAATTTGAAATGTTTTAGTATATTTTAAAACTCCTGTTTAAGTTTTTAACCTATTATGGATTTTAGTATGTTTCAATGCATGGTTTAGATTTTATTTTAATTTACAGTTTCAAAGTTTTTATTATTTTTTACCCTTTTAAAACCCTTGTTTCAGCTTTTAACCTATTATGGACTCAAGAAAGTTTCAACACATTGTTTAGAGTTTTTTTAATACATAATTTCAATTTCTTTTTAGTATTTTAACATATTGAAAAAAAAAAAATAGTTTTTAAACTATTATGGATTTTTTCATGTTTCAATACATAGCTTAGAGTTTTTTTAATGTTGAATTTGAAGTTTTTTAGGACTTTTTACCGTTTTAAAACCTTTGTTTAAGTTTTTACCCTATTATGGATTTTAGCATGTCTTAATACATGGTTTAGAGATTTTTTAGATTCACAAATTCAAGTTTTTTAATATTGTTTACCATTTTAAATCCCTTGTTTAAGTTTTTAACCATGTTTCAACGCAAGGTAGAGATTTTTTTTCCAATTTACAGATGTAAGTTTTCTTGTATTTTCTGACCGTTTTCAAACACTGGATTATAGCATGTTTCAATACACAAGTTTTTTTTAATTTATTTTTAACTGATTTCAAACACTTAAGTTTTCAATAGTACAAACATTTTTCAATGCTTCCTTTTGTTTTTGTTTTTATTTATAAACTGAAGTTTTTAAGCATTTTTTAACCTTTCAACATCGTTTGGGATTTTAACACCTTTCAATACACACCTTTAAGTGGAGATTATCCTACCTTACTGAGATCCTGACGAGTAATTTCGGGTTACCTGCCATCTCCTTCTGTCCAATTCGACCGTTAAGTTGGTAACATTTAAAGGTTTTCACCCACCACGTAAGTTGACAAAAATGACAAGTAAGTTAACTATAGGGCAGGTTAGCCTACTCACCAGTGGGTATAGTACCGGAAACTCACACCATGTAAATTAGCTTGGTGAAAACCTTTAAGTGGAGATTTCCCTACCTTACTGAGATCCTGACGAGTCATTTCGGGTTACCTGCTATCTCCTTCTGTCCAATTTCAAAGCAGCTGAAAATTCATCCGGCAAAAACATCTGTTGGAAAGAAAAATCCAGTTGTGTACTCTACCTGTTGCTGTCCTGTGCACTATTGAGGTGTCTTCTGGTCTGTGTGCTCTCCTTATGACACTCAGAACCGCTCAGAACCCTGCAAGACTTCTAACGTCAAGGATTCTAGAATGTTACCTATGTCATCAATTCCAGATACACGTTCGAACGCTCACAAAGATGCACGCACGCACGCACACACACACACACACACACACACACACACACACACACACACACACACACACACACACACACACACACACACACAATAGAGTGATACAGGAATGAGTCCGTATGACACATAGGCCTAAACTGGAACTGGAACTGCCGTAGTGCGTTGCTATTGGCTCAATTTCAGCGCGTGCAGACCAGATTTTACTCCGCATGTGTTGTACTCAATGCTATGACGCGAGACATGTCCTCTTTTCACCCTCCTCAAAGAGTAAAGAAGCAACGAAATGAAACTCTGGTGTTTTTTTGAGAACAGCCGCTAGATGGCGCTGCAGTAGCGTCTTTTCCTCTGTCACTATGCCTTTGCATTTACTGTATTATGTTACCCAATTGCTAGCTTGCTAAATTGTTAGTCTCTGTGGCTTCTCGTCAGCGACAGTAACGTTAATATTGCCGTTGCTTAGCAGCTATTCTCACAACTTAACCACTTGAACGCCAAGCATACATCGTGTACACGACTTCCCATGTTGTAAACACCAGCTCACGAGTGTCATTTGAAGACACCATATGAAACATTATATGTTTAGCACGCAACTTGTGAGAACAAGATCATAATTTGTGTGCACAGTGTAAAAAGCTAACATGCTTGCTTAGCTCTGTAGATAAACTAATCTTACCACCATTTTACTACGCATAAACATCTTTCTTAAAGCTTGTTCAACAAAAGCTGAAGCTAGTTTCGACCGTTAAGTTGGTAACATTAAAAGGTTTTCACCCAACACGTAAGTTGACAAAAATGATAAGTTAACTATAGGGCAGGTTAGCCTACTCACCAGTGGGGATAGTACCGGAAACTCACACAATGTAAGTTAGCTTGGTGAACACCTTCATGTGGAGATTTCCTTACCTTACTGAGATCCTGATGAGTCATTTCGGGTTACCTGCTATCTCCTTCTGTCCAATTTCAAAGCAGCTGAAAATTCATTCTGCAAAAAACGTCAGTTTGAAAGCAAAATCCAGTTGTGTCCTCTAGCTGTTTCTGTCCTTTGAACTATTGCGGTGTCTTCTGGTCTGTGTGCTCTCCTTATGACACTCAGAACCTCAGAACCCTGCAAGACTTCTAATGTCAGGGATTCTAGAATGTTGCTTATGTCATCAATTCTAGACACAGGTGCACGCACACACATGCCCGTGCACGCACGCACGCACGCGCGCAGCGCGCGCACACACACACATACACAATAGTGATACAGGAATAAGTCCATATGTCACATAGGCCTACGCTGTAACTGGAACTGCAGTAGTGCGTTGCTATTGGCTCAATTTCAGCTCGTGCAGACCAGATTTTACTCCGTATGTGTTGTACTCAATGCTATGACGCGAGACATGTCCTCTTTTCACCCTCCTCAAAGAGTAAAGAAGCGACGAAATGAAACTCTGGTGTTTTTTGAGAACAGCCGCTAGATGGCGCTGCAGTAGCGTCTTTTCCTCTGTCACTATGCCCTTGCATTTACTGTATTATGTTACCCAATTGCTAGCTTGCTAAATTGTTAGTCTCTGTGGCTTCTCGTCAGCGACAGTAACGTTAATATTGCCGTTGCTTAGCAGCTATTCTCACAACTTAACCACTTGAACGCCAAGCATACATCGTGTACACAACTTCCCATGTTGTAAACACCAGCTCACGAGTGTCATTTGAAGACACCATATGAAACATTATATGTTTAGCACGCAACTTGTGAGAACAAGATCATAATTTGTGTGCAGTGTAAAAAGCTAACATGCTTGCTTAGCTCTGTAGATAAACTAATCTTACCACCATTTTACTACGCATAAACATCTTTCTTAAAGCTTGTTCAACAAAAGCTGAAGCTAGTTTTGACCGTTAAGTTGGTAACATTAAAAGGTTTTCACCCAACACGTAAGTTTACAAAAATTAAGTTTACTATAGGGCAGGTTAGCTTACTCACCAGTGGGGATAGTACCGGAAACTCACACCATGTAAGTTAGCTTGGTGAACACCTTCATGTGGAGATTTCCTTACCTTACTGAGATCCTGATGAGTCATTTCGGGTTACCTGCTATCTCCTTCTGTCCAATTTCAAAGCAGCTGAAAATTCATTCTGCAAAAAACGTCAGTTTGAAAGCAAAATCCAGTTGTGTCCTCTAGCTGTTTCTGTCCTTTGAACTATTGCGGTGTCTTCTGGTCTGTGTGCTCTCCTTATGACACTCAGAACCTCAGAACCCTGCAAGACTTCTAATGTCAGGGATTCTAGAATGTTGCCTGTGTCATCAATTCTAGACACAGGTGCACGCACACACATGCCCGTGCACGCACGCGCGCGCGCACACACACACACACACAATAGTGATACAGGAATAAGTCCATATGTCACATAGGCCTACGCTGTAACTGGAATTGCAGTAGTGCGTTGCTATTGGCTTAATTTCAGCGCGTGCAGACCAGATTTTACGGCGCATGTTTTGTACTCAATGCTATGACGCAGGACATGTCCTCTTTTCACCCTCCTCAAAGAGTAAAGAAGCAACGAAATGAAACTCTGGTGTTTTTTGAGAACAGCCGCTAGATGGCGCTGCAGTAGCGTCTTTTCCTCTGTCACTATGCCTTTGCATTTACTGTATTATGTTACCCAATTGCTAGCTTGCTAAATCGTTAGTCTCTGTGGCTTCTCGTCAGCGACAGTAACGTTAATATTGCCGTTGCTTAGCAGCTATTCTCACAATTTAACCACTTGAACGCCAAACATATCATGTACACAATTTTCCCATGTTGTAAACACCAGCTCACGAGTTTCATTTGAAGACACCATATGAAATATTATATTTTTAGCACGCAACTTGTGAGAACAAGATCATAATTTGTGTGCAGTGTAAAAAACTAACGAGCTAGCTTAGCTCTGTAGATAAACTAATCTTACCACCATTTTACTACGCATAAACATCTTTCTTAAAGCTTGTTCAACAAAAGCTGAAGCTAGTTTCGACTGTTAAGTTGGTAACATTAAAAGGTTTTCACCCAACACGTAAGTTGACAAAAATTAAGTTTACTATAGGGCAGGTTAGCCTACTCACCAGTGGGGATAGTACCGGAAACTCACACCATGTAAGTTAGCTTGGTGAACACCTTAAAGTGGAGATTTCCCTACCTTACTGAGATCCTGACGAGTCATTTGGGGTTACCTGCTATCTCCTTCTGTCCAATTTCAAAGCAGCTGAAAATTCAACCGGCAAAAACATCTGTTGGAAAGCAAAATCCAGTTCTGTCCTCTACCTGTTGCTGTCCTGTGCACTATTGAGGTGTCTTCTGGTCTGTGTGCTCTCCTTATGACACTCAGAACCTCAGAACGCTGCAAGACTTCTAACGTCAAGGATTCTAGAATGTTACCTATGTCATCAACGCACGCACGCACACACACACACACACACACACACACACACACACACACACACACATATATATATAAAGAGACGTTTGTAAATCAGAGAATATTTTTTGTTTAAGGTAAATCAACTTCCCAGTACGAACACTTAAAGCTTTATAGGCAACATTTTTTTTGCATCATTGGGCAAAAATTCCATAATAACCTTTCAGCATATTGTAATTCAATTGCTCTGAGAGAAAACTAGACTTCTGCACCTCCTCTTGGCTCTGTTTTCAGGTTTAAAAAAAAAAATCTAGCCCGTGACAGAAAACTTTGACCAATCACAGGTTATTTCAGAGAGAGAGAGCGTTACTATTGTCTGAGCTCCGGCTGGTGGGCAGTGCTTGGTGTTTCCTCGGCAGATCTCAACATGGCTGCCGGGTCACAAAATTTCTAATTTTACAGCTAAACATATATAGTGACCGTTTTATAAAAATAATTTATTAATCATATTTACCCACTGCATCTTTGAATAGCTCTCATTTAAATCACTATGTACTAAATGTAAAATTCACTAATTGTTGAATCCAGAGTCATTTTCCTCGGCATAATGAACATGCATCAGACCCACGGGACTGCACCATCCTGCACGCTCATATGACATATCTGGTTCTGCCAGCTTCCTGCTAGCTGTATGTGGCTGTAATAATGGATATATTGGCTGTAATTCATTACTTTTATTATCTTATGATATACCCATGGGCTGTATGCTGTAGGCCTGTACCGTGGTGGATGTATTAACGCCTCTGTTCCCAAACCGGCTATTGGCCAGTAGTGCTAGTAGCAGGACATAATCAGAATTAATTTAGTTATAGGCTATTTACTAACACGCAGGGCAAAAGCACAGGACCCAACCTCTTATACATCCATGGTCTGTGGTCTATAGTTCATCATGAAAAAGTTTGAGATTGCTCTCAAAATCTGTGTGCTGGATTTTTCTAACTTCTATTTATGTCCATCGCTCAATTTATGCTCCTCTAGTAAGCAACCGGGAAAAAAGTTTAATAAATAAAGAAGTAAGTAAGTAAATAGGTATGCATATTTATAATATTTTATTGTTCAACACAGGTCATTTCAGTAGAGACATTAAAATTATGACAATAGAATAGAATTAATTTGATTTTACTTTTGTAGGACACTGTTTAGGCGGACGTTTAACTGGCGTCGCTTTCAGTCCAAAATGGCAGAAGCGTAGCTTTGCTGCTGAGACAAAGTGTTCTCTGGATTTTATTTCAATATTTCAAGACCACAACTGCAGGGATAGCATTAAATTATATATATATATATATATATATATATATTTAAATTATATATATATATATATATATATATGGATTAGGTGGTCTTGACTACAACACTGGGTTGAGGGATTTCTTTTGTCTTTGTTTTTTTTTTATATATACCAATAATGAACAGACATATTAAACGTATACACGAAAAGGAGAAAACCAGTAATTGCTTATGTGTGATGGGCCCACAAATGCAAATCAAAGTCTACTTTTAGCACGGTCCAAAAAAGTTGCTACGTATATGTTCTTGAATTTGTCAGAGGAACCACAAAGTATCAACTTGAGTTTCTCTATTTAAAGTTGCTGCATAACACAATTCACATATTTAAATCTCATCTCAGCTGATTATTTGGGTTACTTCTTGGACTTGTTGGGTACAGGTTGTTACGTAACCTTTTTTTTTTTTTTTTATACATGTATAGCCTGTACAATGATATTTTTTGTATGAATTGAAAAATACTTTTGTGGAGAGAGTCATTTTTATCTTAATCACAATATACATTTCTGAATCCTTTTGTGTGCAGTGATATTGGCACTGATCTGTCTCCATACATAACTACTGATTGACTTACTTTTTAACTGCAATTATTCCAATAAAAGCACCCAAAAATGAGAATTAAACGATCAATATATAAATACATAAGATGATAATAATGATAATAATACAAAGGCATTAACATAAAATATGTAGACTCGCAACACAGTGTATTAATTTGGACTAGTTAAATCATTAAACCTATATTTCTCATACCCTTAATATCTCTGCATGTTACAGTAAAAAGTAAACAAATATGACTGCTGCAAATACACACCGACTTTCCACTCCTCTGGACAGCCTCCACTCTGCTGCCAGCCTGCAGGGGGAGACAGAGGCAATACACTCACATATCACACTCTACTTCATCAAATACTCAGAAACACTAAGAACAGTGACATTATGTGCTTCATTTTCAGAAAAACTACATTATAGCCCAAGGAGTAAAACCAATCTGACACATAATCTACTTTGAATTATTATATACAAATTAAAAAGGCTGAATGAAAATGACTGAATCATAGGAATAATTCACCTGATGTACTCCTCCTTGTTCTCCTCAGTGACCTGGATGTCTCCTCCTCCTGGTTTCAGCTCATGGGTGGAGATTTCCCCCAGGATCTCTTTGTCAACAGAGAATAACATCTCCAACCCACAGTCCCCGATGTTGTTATCCCTGAAGAGTTACACATACAATTACAGCACAACTGCTACAACACTGTGCATCATCCATTCATACAACATCCTACAATAAAAATGATTATAACAGTGTAGGTTTCTTTAATATATCATAAAAAACATAAAACATACAGCACATTAAGCATATTTAATGCCAAAGTATCACAGCAATTTCCTCTGTGAATCAAGCAAAAATAAATAAATACATTAAATAATGATACTTCAGTGAGGCTGTCTTGCTATTATTATTATTATTATTAGTAGTAGTAGTAGTAGTAGTGGTAGTAGAATAATAATAATAATAATTATTATTATTATTATTATTATTATTATTAATAATAATAATAATATTATTACAGTTAATATTACTATTATAAAGGACCATAGGAGTAAAAGACTTTATGAAAAATGTAGTTAACTGACCTGTCCCAAAACTGGGCGGTTTTGGTACTCTTATTTTAGGGAAGTATGTTTTGACTCGTACAATTAATGTTGTAGATATCTTGAAATACAATTTCTACTAGTAAGTTATTGTGGATATCTTCAATTTCTAGTTTTTAAATCATATTTGCTTCAATTCACTCCACTATATAAACAAGTCAGTTAAAGCAGCAGCGGGTAGGCTGCTGCTTTAACGGACTTGTTTATATAGTGGATCATCTTTATTTGTGTGTCTGTGTAAATGCCTGCCACAGTGTAAACCCATGAATTTTCAAACATGTGTGTGTGCCATGTGTGTGTGTGTATATATAAGCTCCACATGTGATAACATTCTCCCATTTCTCTTGGTGGAAATATTTATGCTAAAACCTCATTTGAGCATGCAGTTCAAACAGACGGGGTCCGGTGTTCTTTCCCCTTTTTCCAAACGCAGTCAGCCTCCGGGGGGGCCTTCCCAGACAAGACGAAGCATTGTGAGCGTTGCCCAACCCCTCCCCTCTTCCCTGCCCCAATATATGTGTGTTTATATCAAGACCTGATATCCATTTTCCATCACTAACTCCTGTAGCTGGGAGGTATTTATTTTTAGCAAGCAAGGCACAGTTTCAAGGGAGCTGTGATATGTAAATAGTTGTGATCCATCACAGGTGTCCCATCGCCCACAGAGAGGACACACGGTCTGATGATGGTTAAACAGAAGAAGATGAAAAGAAATCAATGAATATTTATGGGCACAAATTTACACAACTTCTAAAATCATTGCATGAGAGCAGGATTGTTACTCGGGCTTTGTGATGTAAATATTTCTAGTCATTCAACAGCAGACTGATTGTGTTTATATTAATTTGATCATTGTGTGACCACATGCCTTGTCATATAAAGCTTGAGCAACTGTTACTCACATACTATCTTCAAGTTTTTCTAAATTGTTTAAGCTGCTAATATGGTAGATCCAATGTTTTTAGTTTATTCCGCCACCCTGTGGTACCCTGTGTAGTTCTTGGACACAAATAAAGTTATGTCTACATTCAGTATTCTCACCAAAACGCGTGTATCCTTGAGGCCTACCTACAGTATGTGTTGAATGCATTTTCCTCCTCATAAAAGACCTGCTCAGCCACATTTTAAAAGGACCAGTGTGTAACAATTAGGAGGCTCTATTGGCAGAAATGGAATATAATATTCATAAGTATGTTTTTTTTGTGTATAATCACCTGATAATAAGAATCGTTGTGTTTTCGTTAGCTTAGAATGAGCCGTTTATATCTACATAGGGAGCTCATCCCCTCCATGGAGTCCGCCAAGTTGCACAGCCATGTTAGTAGCCCAGAATGGACAAACCAAACACTGTTAACGTCGATAACGTTACTCGCTCCTGTCGCCGCCGCTCTCTCTCTCTCTTGCTTCTTCACTCACTTCCCGCATACACACACACTCTACGCACTGACTCTGCTCCAGATTACCAACGCTATTCTTACAACAACTGGCTCTAGAAAGGGCCATCCGTGTTTTCAAGTCGGCCACTGTAGTTCTCCAAGACGCTTGGCACACGGGAGAGCCTTCAGTTGGTTGCAGTCTCCTCACCTCACCGTTACATACCACCAGATCCTACACACTGGACATTTAAAGTACATAAAATCCTGCATCCTTTACATCCATATTTACAATCAGCTAGCGGCCTTACTCCTGGCCTTTGCTGGTGCATTGATACATTTCTTGGCACAACTGCTGGCAACTCTTTGGAAGCAATGGGCAGCCCCAGCGCCACACTCATTAGTTGCAGTTAATACCAGTACCGTGGTCACTCAGGAGGACTGTGTTTCTAATACCTAGGGTGAGAGGAAACCCTATCGAGAATACTTCTCGATACATATACGTTACTCTGCCACAGAGCGCTGTCTATGCCAACCTTAGAAAGGTAGAGATTAAATTCAGTTGCTCTTTTCTTTGCTGTGCAAGCTATGCAAGGCTAGGGCAACAGATGTTATACATCCAGCAATGTTAACCACTGAACCATGGCGCCAAGAAGGACAACATGAGGAAAATTCCTAGCAGCTGGTATCTTCATGAACAGAGGATGTGATAAAGAGCACACTGTTCATACTCTAGGTTCATACAGTCTTAGAACACATCAACAAATCATAATCACGCACGGCGAGCTGTAGGAGGCAGTGCGATATAACTGGATGATCATCTTAACTGCTACCATGTCCTGACAAAGCTTCAGTTAGTTATTGCTCATTTCATAAGTTTTACAATATCTAAACATTAAAGGGATAGTAAATTTAGAATATTTTGACACTGAACTGAACTGATAGTGAAACATAAGTTTTACTTTCAGTTCAGATCCTCGTCGGAAAGGGCTGTCTGATGGCAAGATAAAGCGGTGAAAGTATTCTAAATATAGCGTACACTTAAACGGATATCGTTTTTTTTAGGTGAGCCTACCTTTTAGATGGCTAAAATGCTTTTTGTTATGCCGTCCCCGTCCACAGCACTGAATTGCTTTGCTTTGGTGTAGGTGCTCCTGTCTTACCCCTTTCACACCGAGGACTCAACCAGGGTTGAACCAGGGTTGATTGTGTAACTTTTCGATGCATGCTGTAGACTCTACAGCATGCATCGAAAAGAAAAAACACACTGCGCAGCTCTTAGCTACAAACAGGCTAGACTCAAACACATTACACCTTCATACATGTTAGCTAAAAGTCAAACTTAACCACGGTAAAATCATTAAACACTGGCCACATGACTATAAAATCTTAACTAATAGTATGCAACAGTTAGCATAAATGTCATACATTGAAAGACAGCACACACACACACACACACACACACACACACACACACACACACACACTATCTCCAAGACGAGCGGTGCGGCTAATCTGAACGTTTGTATTCACTACTATTGAACGGTAACATTTAGTTCTAAACTAAAAAAAATGACAGTTAAACAAGAAATATGAGCTTACCTATTTCAACAGAATAACGTTTTCAGACACCACGTTGTAATATCCCCAGGTCTGGATCTTATTTCCCTTTTCTTACAGAGAGCTAACTTCTCGTCTTCTCCCTCAGCAGCATGCAACGAAAAGAAAACACACCGCGCAGCGAAGCTGCCACCTAGAGGTCATTACCACCAAGCGTTTGCCAACTGCTGCAAAATGTTGAGAACAAATGACTCAAGCAAAACAAAGTGGCTTAGCCTGGTCTATCTGTGTCTGATTAGGCAGTGAAATAGAAAACTCATAAATCAATTCAACACTTTTCTTCCAAACTTAAATTCAAGTGAGCTTGTAAAATTAAACTACATGTCACATTATGATAATTATGATTATGATGATAATGTTGATGAAGATTTTGGGTGGGTTACACGCGCATCTGTTTTTAAAGTGTGTTTGCACAAGTTCTATTTGTAACTTTACCTTTTTAACGTTTTATCTTTCCAAATAAACCAGCAAAAAGATCCATCTGTCACCTGTTCCATCTGTTATAAAGTACCAAACCCAGTCCCAGTTCATTACATTATCAAGCAAATAGCAAACTAAATTAAATATAAACTCATTTTATTACATTTGGACAAGCTCTGACATTATCCAACAGTTGCCACATGCCCTGCTGAAAAACTTTAGTAGGTCTACTATATGAAGCAAATCTTTCTTCTTTTCAGTCTTCATAAGTGTCTAATCCTTTTGTAAATGTTGCCTATACTATCATATTAAATAGCACAATGTAGTCTAATATATGATAAATGGGTACTGTGTAGATAGACAGAGGAAAAAAGGTTCATGAGTGCTGATTGATAGATGTTGTAAACCTGTATGTTGTCTGAATGTTTTTGCATACATTACAGCTCCATACATAGTTAAACATTTTATAAAGCTAAAAATGCTGTGTGTACTATATTTCACACTGTATCCCAAAAACATGCATCATTCTGTGACATTTTACGTTTTTGCACACATTGATGATGCCACTAACATCCCCTCTCTCTGTAACATCCTCCAGACCTGTAACCTTCAGTGTGTTATAGTCATATCAGGACACTGTGTGGAGGCTTGTTCCATTTGATTTGCACAGGTATAGAAGAAGGAGATGATGAAGAAGAAGATAAGACCGGATCACGGGAGCCTAAAATGGGGCTCATGAGGACATGGAGCTGTACATATTACACACACAACTATTGTTGTGGCAACAAAAACATACACGGTCGTGGTGAGCAGTGGTGTGTGCACAAGAGAAATGGTATCATCTGTGGTCAGACAATAGAGGTTTCTCTTCTTGTTGTGTATTGAGCCATCTTTGAGATGACTCAGCGGAGAGACTTTCCAGTTCTGTGTCCTAACCGTGCCTGTACAAAACCATTTGGACTCAAGTGTTTTCAGTACAAAACAATAGACTCTTCTCTTTTCGGTTTTTGGCTGTGGGCCATGCTGGAGGCTCACCCAGATTTCAGGAGAGCAAAGTCCACATTGGACCTGGACAGAGGCTTGTTCTAGATGTAGCTCATTGGATGAAAGTAACAAATTGTCCCACAGGCCTCCCCTCCGATCCACACAGCTAATTCTTTCCTTAATGCTGTGATTAGACATCAGGGCTGCAGTGCTGACTGGATGCCAGCTCTTTCCTCCCTCCAGGTTTGTGCTGAGAAACAACAGCCAAGTGACTGGCAGTGAAATAAAACCCACTGTCTCTTCCTCTCTTAATAAGAGGTGAAATATATTAAGCATTATTTTTAAAATATTTATATTAGGGCTGTCAATCGATTAAAATATTTAATCGTGATTAATCGCATGATTATCAATAGTTAATCACGATTAATTGCAAATGAATCTCACATTTTTTATCTGTTTAAAAATGTACCTTAAAGGGAGATTTGTCAAGTATTTCATACTCTTATCAACATGGGAGAGGGAAAATATGCTGCTTTATGCAAATATATGTATTTTATTTATTACTGGAAATCAAGTAACAACACAAAACAATGACAGATATTGTCCAGAATCCCTCACAGGTACTGCATTTAGCATAAAAAATATGCTCAAATCATAACATGGCAAACTGCAGCCCAACAGGCAACAACAGCTGTCAGTGTGTCAGTGTGCTGACTTGACTATGACTTGCCCCAAACTGCATGTGATTATCATAAAGTGGGCATGTTTGTAAAGGGGAGACTCATGGGTACCCATAGAATTCATTTTCATTCACATATCTGGAGGTCAGAGGTCAAGGGACCCCTTTGAAAATGGCCATGCCAGTTTTTCCTCACCAAGATCTAGCACAAGGTTGGAGCATTATTTAGCCTCCTTCGCGACAAGATAGTATGACATGGTTTGGTTTTTTAGTTTCATATGATGCCAGTATCTTCACTCTAGCTTCAAAAGCCTGCAGGAGCTTTACACCCAGCGGTGCCTCAGGAAGTCCCTGAGGGTCATTAAGGACACGACACACCCCCACAACAGCCTGTTCTCCCTCCTGCCCTCTGGTAGAAGATACAGGACCCCCAGGACTCTCACCAGCAGACTGAGGAACAGTTTTTTCCCCCAGGCCATCAGACTTTTAAATCTATAATTAATTTGACACATTCTTACACAAACATATTTCTTATACTGTATATACTGTATATATTGTTAATACATATGTTCTTAATATGCCCTTGTATAAAGTATTTCCTTTTATAATTGTAATGTAAATGTAAATGTAATATAATTTATTATTTAATGGAGCTTCCTAGCGAAAAGTATTTCACACGTTTGTACCTGTACAACCGGCGTGACAATAAACATCTTGAATCTTGAATCTTGAATCTTGAAAAGCCCACTACAACCTAAGCGTTAAAAGAAATTAGTGGCGTCAAAACCAATTTGCGTTAACGCGTTATTATCGTGTTAACTTTGACAGCTCTAATTTATATAATTTATTAAATAGATGGTTATTTGCCTCATGATGACGTCTGATTGGATGCCATAGTTTATTTAATGGTAAAAGAAATGTGGTATTGATTTTTATTTACATTTATAAAAGTATTGTATACAGTCATTTCTATTCCTCCGTAATGTCTAATGATGGCAGACCTGCCACCACTGCAACAATGTCTTTTTTTTCAAACTACAGAAACAGAAAATGAACAATGAAAGAATTATTACCTAACCATTACTCCATCTGCCTGGAATGTTATGTGTTAAAGAGTCATCACATTTCACTATTTATGAAGCAGAAGACAGAAGTACTATGTGGCTCTCAAACCAGAAACAACAACATTTCTGGAGCTTTCTTTTACAGTTTTTGTTTCTTTCCTCTGAACTATATTGGAAGTGATGGTGCTGAGTTGTGGAGAGTGGAAGCAGGGGGGACAGAGAGCCAGGCAGCGAGAGGGGGGGATGGTAGCGACTTGCTTCGGAGGAAATCTGGAACCTATAAACTTGGGCAACTTCTATGACAAGAAGCAAACGTCACAACGATTCACTTTGGTTGGCTGTACGGCACACCTTTGTCTCCGCCTCGTCTCTTTGATCGAACCAATCGCTTCGGATTCATTCTTCCTGTTGTCTTAAGCAAAGCCGTCCAAAAAAAGTCCTCCGGACCAATCAGTGGGTAGGATGGGTGGGCAGCTTGAAGTTTCATGGTTCCCTCCCTTTAAAAAGTCAGATTCAGGTTGCTGTTGTCTCACATGCAGCTACAGGAGCAGGACATGAGAACAGTCTGGTTCGTTGATGCAGCTTACACTCACAGAGACTGCGAAGAGATCGCTGGCAGGTTTCCACATGTGTGGAAGAAGAAGAAGCACTGTGGCGATCCAAAGTGCTGATTACTCACCCATTTTGGCTTGGCGCGTTCGGATGTGACAAAGTAGAAAGCTGATAACTGTTGCAGGAGAAGAACAACATAGCAGAAGGCCGGAGAAACACACAACGTAACAGAGGGAGTTCCTGAAGACGAAACAAAACGGGAGAGGAAAACTGTGTGAGAGACGCAGAGGGGGAGCGGAGAGGTATTTCGAAGGAGAGAGAAGCGCTGGAGATATTCAGAGAAGGAGTGAAGGATAGAGAGTCACATCAAGGAGAGAGAAGACAGGAGAAAAAACGTGGCCAAGCATGAGAGAGGAGGAGCAGTCTAATGATGACCACCCTGAGGGAGGGGTGGTTTCCAGCGAGGAGAACACGGGAAGACCACCTTCTAACGCCTGTCCTGTTGTCGTAGCGACACCGGGGGTCACCGGGCGTAAACGGCAGACGGAGGATCACGTTACGACGGTTACTCCGACTACATCGGCACACGATGGCAAGGTGAAGCCAGTGGAGGACATACAGATCTACACCCTGACTGAACCCAAAAGACTCAAGAGGAGCCCTCAACATCGGCCGCCTTCCTCAGGCCCGTCCCTTTCTCCCGGCTCCGGTCCCAGTCCTGGAGATCTCGAATCCCTCGAGGACCCGCACGGCCAGCGGGTGATCGCCAACATCCGGGAGCGCCAGCGGACGCAATCTCTGAACGACGCCTTCTCCTCGTTGCGTAAGATAATCCCAACGCTCCCCTCTGACAAACTGAGCAAGATCCAGACCCTTAAATTGGCGTCACGCTACATTGACTTTCTGTACCAGGTTCTGGAGAATGACGAGATGGACGCTAAGCTGGCTGGATGTAACTACCTGGCCCACGAGAGGCTGAGCTACGCCTTCTCTGTGTGGAGGATGGAGGGGGCCTGGTCGACCATGTCTGCTGGTCACTAGCCCGGCCTGAAAGTCAAGGTTCGTCTTTTGACTGTTGCCCTATAAGGTATGACGAATTCCACATGACGGGGAAATATTCTTACTTGACACAGAGGTGCTGAGGAGACGTCTGAACTGTTTCTGCTCACCAGCGGACTTTTTAACACCTCTACTTAGATCATCGCTTTGCCTCAATGATGATCATGAGCATTTGGACAGAGCTGATTTTTAAGCCACTATCCCTACATAAAGTTTTCATCGTTGTCAAGCTACATATCAGATTGATTGTTATTGTTATTTGCTTGCCAAAAGCAGCTGTTACTGATCAAGTGTGTCAATGCTAGTGTTCAAGAAAAGAATCATAACAGGGACATTGTGCTCAGTTTAAGATTGCTATTTTTTTTTTACGACATTTGTACTCTGTTTACATAGATCACATTGGAGGACAGGACAGGTGACAGATAAAAACATCTGGAACATCATTCAACATTCATTAAATTCAACAACCTGATGGTCAAGGATGACTGGTTCTTAAATGTTGCCTCCACATGACAGCATCGACTTTCTTGAAGCTTGACCTCTGGTTTCATCCTCATCATCACCCTTGAATTTATCACCATAACTGCCATCAGTATCATCATCATCATTACTATCGTCATCGTCATTAGGTATGCATACTTTGAGCCATATTTGAACTTCATATTTTTATTGAACTATTTCTGCCTTGGACTATAAACTTTTGTATAATATTTAAAAGAGCAAGAAGTAGAGAATGCAGAGGAGGGATTCGAGTAAAGTCAGAACTGGGATGCTTCAAGAGAGATTGGACATTTGACTTTTCCGTACCCTTTCAACTCCTTTTCCTCTGAGACTGACATGTCATGAATCCCTGACCACCTCTGAACACAAGCGACGGTGGAAAAAGTAGCCGCGGGGCAGCCGTCGTCCTGACTTGAGTTTCTCCTCTTTATACCAAAAACCAAGCCCCTTTGTTTCTTCTTGTGCCAAAAAAAACCTCTCCTCTTGAAATTCTTTCCTCTCATTCTGGCCCAAATTTGCTTGCGTTGCACGAAGCCGTGATGCAGCTACGGCGAGCTGACGAGGAGGCGTAATGAAAACAAACGGTCTCGAAAAGCCATGAATCACGTGTGTCCACCATCAAAGGGGAGGCTGATGTGGCGCTCCGCTGGGCTCCCATAAACCACTGGAAGTGATGGAGGAGGTGAGAGCTGATTTATATATACACACACACACACACACACACACACATGTGCATGCATGCATAGGTGTAGCCGTACGCACGCACCCATGCACAAAAACACACACCTCTCCAATGTCTTGAGTTTGAAAAAGAACCATTTTCTTTAAATGTCAAGATCCATACTTGCCAAATTATATGCATGCAAAAAAGCAACAAAAAGTCAGTTTTGTATTATCACACCACTGATTTTTGTACGGATTTTAGAAACGAATACCAAGCAAATGAACATCACATGCAAAGTTTAGCTTTCATTACATATAACCAACCAAACTCCAAAGAGATGGGAGTTGACATGCTGTTTGTATTCGATACATATCCATGACAAACCACTTCTTCCTTCATTGCCAATATGCATGAAGCCAGTAACCTATCATTAGAATGTCCCAGGGAAGTAGCTAATGTTTCCAGCTCCCATGTAGACTAATGAAGTCTTTTACTGAGCCCCACAGTCAGCACAGTGTGGTCTCAGAGGACTAACCTTCACTGACATGTTAGAAGACACTTGACATTTAAAAGAATTCAGTTTTGGGCCAAAAGAGAAAAGCAGCGCCTGTGCATTTTGTAAATAAAATGAGAGTGACTGGCTTTAAGAATCACGGAGATGAATTAATAGCATTCGTCTAATTACTGAGACCGTACGACAACTACTTAATGGTATCAGAACTTCTTCTTTTTCTACGGTGAACTTTGTATTATCACTAGGGCTGTCAATCAATTAAAATATTTAATCACAATTAATAGCATGATTGTCCATAGTTAATCGCCATTAATCGCAAATTAATCCACATTTTTTATCTGTTTAAAATGTACCTTACAGGAAGATTTGTCAAGTATTTAATACTCTTATCAACATGTGAGTGGACAAATATGCTTGCTTTATGCAAATTTATGTATATATTTATTATTGGAAATCAATTAACAACACAAAACAATGACAGATATTGTCCAGAAACCCTCACAGGTACTGTATTTAGCATAAAAAATATGTTCAAATCATAACATGGCAAACTGCAGCCCAACAGGCAACAACAGCTGTCAGTGTGTCAGTGTGCTGACTTGACTATGACTTGCCCCAAAACTGCATGTGATTATCATAAAGTGGGCATGTCTGTAAAGGGGAGACTCGTGGGTACCCATAGAACCCATTTTCATTCACATATCTTGAGGTCAGAGGTCAAGGGACCCCTTTTTTCAAATGGCCATGCCAGATATTCCTCGCCAAGTTTGTTATTTATTCTCCTTCGCAACAAGCTAGACATGGTTGGTACCAATGGATTCATTAGGTTTCATATGATACCAGGATCTTCACTTCAGCTTTAAAACTGAGCTCGCTACAACCGAAAAATCGCAAGTTGCGTTAATGCATTGAAGAAATTAGTGGCGTTAGAACAAATTTGCGTTAACGTGTTATTATCATGTTATCTTTGACAGCCCTAATTATTACCATTGCTATATTAAATTATTACTATCATTTAAATCAAGTTGTTTTCTGACTTGGTATATTGATTCTAGCATGTTATGAATCAAAAAACTGTGACATTTATTTTTGTTATTTTTCCAATAATGAAATTAATGAAAAAGATTAATGTTATTCTTTCTCTCGTTGATGGTCAGTGTCCCAATGATGTCCTAGGGAGCAATTATTTTTTATTAATATGTCCAACATCCAATGGCGAAGATGTTTCCAATGTGACCTCTACAAACTCTTAAATGAATATCAGCTGTTACAGCAGTGACTGTATCTGTCTTTTTGTCTTTCCAGCTGCTGAATAAAGTGACTGTGATCCTCCCTGTACATCTCTGCTCCATGCTACCATTACTGCCATTCTAATCATATGGACTTTGATGCAAATGGCACTTTTGTTGGAGAAAAGGACTGTTTAAGAATATTTCCGACATGGGAAAAGAGGACATTTCTGGACCAACTAAACCAACAAAGAACTTTTATTTACTGAGAAATACAGAAGTTGACAATACAAGTCCAGTTGGACCAGTATTTGTGTTCAGTTGTTTTGTTTCATACTATTTTCCCCTGGATGTTCTTCTCAGTAACATATAATAGCTGTCACTGTAAGAGACTTCAATCTCAGACAGTGATCAGTGTGTTTGTCTCTTGTACACCAGTTTACAGGCTTTGCTTCTTCTTTTTTTAAGGACAATTTACTTGAAGTATATACAGAATGGTGCTTTACAAAAATAAGATACTGTTATAGTATGACTGATTCTGATTATCACAGAAAAGCAGAAAAGTCCCTAGAGAATTCGATGTAGTAATACTGCACATGAGTCATTATTTGTCTGAGAAAATAAAGCTGTCTTCAAACTATTCACGAGATTCTTGTTGTTTTGGTAAAAGTGGATGATGAACGGTGCAAAGATTTATACTGGCACCACACCCTCTTTGTCTCCTGTCTCTCTTGTTAAACTGCCTCTCTTGTTTTCCCTTCCTTCCTCCTTCCCCCGCTCTTTTTTTTTTTAATGAGGTCTGTGTGCCTGGTCAGTCAGGAACAGTTAATTCCTCCAAAAAAGAACACGTTAATGTGCAATTAAGGGCTATGAGAATATTTATAGCCTGTTTGGGCCCAAATTTCTAAGTTGAAGCTTGATCTTTTCAGTTACGCTACAGCGGCATGCAGGTTTACTGTTGCATATCCTGATGCTTTAGCGAGAGTTAGATCATTAAAGCTTTCACACAATGGAAACGTAGTTACAGTATGGTTTAACTACTTTGATCAGTGTGGACTGCTGGCCATGTTTCCTGATGTCAAATGATGGAAAAAGAAATTCACTTCACCCCATACATGGGGACAACTTTCTTCATTGTTTGCTTTACATATAGTTGTTTTTTTAATCAACACTGTAAGAATGTTAGAGACAAATTAGAACCAGTCCGATTCTAATTTGCTTTGGGTTTACAGAAAAAGCTGAGGCATATTTTAACATCATTTTGGTTTGATGTGATTACTATTAGGGGAGACTGGGGCAATTGTAACATTTTTTAGTTTTGATTTCATTGCTCAAAAACCTTTTGAGCTATAGAGTGCTCCAGGGATGACATATTTTGTAGGAAGTTAGCATCACCCTGGTTCACTCGCCAAAAAGCCAATGGGATTTTTCCATTGGGTTTTGGATTATTACAGAAAATAAGCTCTGTGGCAAACAAACGTTTATGATACTTGCACGTTCTGTTCAGCAAGATAATCTAAAAAAAATTAAACACCACTGTTATGATTTCTGAAGTGTAAATCATCAGAAGTAAAAAGTTAACGTTAAGCTATAAACGAACTACACCACAGTCGCATGAACGCGAGTATACACAACGAGGCTGTAAAGGAGGACGAGTCGGCGTGATAATGTTTAGTAGTCAAATTTAGCCACTTGTTAGCAACCGCCTTTTTTAAGATAAAAAAAGGCTTCAAAACTCAAGATTGGGATATTAACTGACGTATTTTATATCGTAGAACAAAACGTTAAAATCTCTTAAGCTTGTGTTAACCACAGACTTTAATTCAGGCATCTAACTAAAACTAGGGCTGTCAATCGATTAGAATATTTAAGGTACTGCATTTAGCATACAAACTATGCCCAAATCATAACATGGCAAACTGCAGCCCAACAGGCAACAACAGCTGTCAGTGTGTCAGTGTGCTGACTTGACTATGACTTGCCCCAAAACTGCATGTGATTATCATAAAGTGGGCATGTCTGTAAAGGGGAGACTCGTGGGTACCAATATAATCCATTTTCATTCACATATCTTGAGGTCAGAGGTCAAAGGACCCCTTTGAAAATGACCATGCAAGCTTTTCCTCGCCAAGATTTTGTGTAAGTTTGGAGCGTTATTTAGCCTCCTTCATGACAAGCTACATGACATGGTTGGTATCAATGGATTTCTTAGGTTTTTAAGTTTCATGTGATACCAGTATCTTCACTCTAGCTTTACAACTGAGCCCGCTACAACCTCCGAAAGATCAATTGTGTTAATGTGTTAAAGAAATTAGTGGCGTTAAAACGATTTTGCTTTAACATTGCTATTATCGCGTTAACTTTGACATCCCTACTAAAAACCCATTAAAAAAATAAACCCCATTGACTTCCAGACAAGGGAACCGGAATTGTTAAAATGCCAACTCATTTCCGGGTTTTAGGACTCATTCCTATGGGGCAATTGAAACAATACAAGTAATATCTTCATATAAAAACAAGGACCGCAATAAACTACCAATACTATAGATAGATATAGTTAAAACAATTTCATATCCATTGAACAATTAATTACTTTCATACCTAAAAAAAATGGCTGAAATATGAGACATCAGTTTGTCCTTTAGCAGGCAGAGAGGGATCATCTCAGACCATGTGCATAATGAGTTTCATGGTTCTGTTGCGTTTCTGATTCTGATATTTGAGATGTTAAAATTGCCCCCGGTCTCCCCTACATTCAGTGCTTAGTTGTAACTCTACATTAATTTTAACTGGTGCTCTCTTCTTTCTCTAAAAATCAACAGCATGCTTTGAAAAAAAGGCTTTGCCGTAATGTGCAGTATTTTCAGTAAATGAGCAAAAAGATGCAAAAACACTGATGCAGCTAGTTGAAGGGGGTTTCTCCAGTTCATCTGATTAGACCTCTGCTCAGGATGAACGTGGGCAGAGTTACGATGGAAAGGACGTGCTGTCACCAAGGTGTACAAATTAGAAAGATAAAGGTGTAAATTGTTCCAAATGAACAGGTGCAACAAAGCCAACAGGAGACTGAGGGAGATGCCAATCAAACAGTCTAATCTGTACACGCCTACACAGTACACACAAGAAGTGAAAACACCTGTGTGGGTGGACCATGATGAGGCTTGATCTAAAAAATGTAAAATAATCTTTTCTAAAAGTGATTGGTAACTATATGCCTATTTTGTATCAAATTTAGTACCAATGCTGTTTTATAGGGACGGCTGATAATAATGTTCTGTTCTGAACTGCTGCTGTACAGCTCAAATTTTCCATGAAACAATTCCTTGCCTGATATCAGTTTTCTTTCTGCCTGATTGCCAGTAGACCAGTTATCTGATGTCCGCTCATTGATAAAAAATTGATTAAGTTTCAGTTCACAGACCTGATAAGTTTGCTTGTTCTGTGGATCCAGGTTTTTAACAGATGACTGCTCAGGGAGGATGAGGAGTTACACCGATCACATGATTTCACAGCTGGGATCAATGCCACATGTGGAATGGATGTGAAATATGTTTACGTCATCCAAGCATTCACGCTATTTCAAGATAGATTGACTGATTGAAACAGAAATGTACCCAAATACTTATGTAGTCACAAAGTTAAATTAAATATGAAATAAGACATTATAGCAATGACTGAAAGTGTATCCCTTGAAGCCATAGCTTGTCACGCCTACTGTTCACAGTATACCAAAAATGTGGAATTTATGAACAAGATGGATGTCTGACTACAGTGTTGGTCGTGTTACGGTTAAAAATGCATTTGGTTTAATTGCCATGAATGATGGCTGAGCTAAAGCATCTGTATTTGTTTGCTTTTTCAGGCACTATTTTTCAGAGTTTATCCTAACTCAGCCAGTCGGGCTACTTTTAACCTGAGGCTGTTCTAACCCACAATTTAAAATTCAGAAAGTAGTAATTACGGTTATTACAATATGCATGAATGTGACCCAAACAGCCAGAATGTATTTAGTAAATTAGCTTGCTACTAGGGACAACACAGCAGCTGTCACTCAAACTGCACTCATAAATATTGCCTATTGAAGTAGGCAGGTTGGAGCAAATATTTAAAAGAGTTATTTTTATCAAACGGTCACTATATCCTGACAGTAGTGCATGAGAAAAATAAATCATACGCCTCTGTCTCCTCTGGTGTCCTAACGGCATCTGCAAGATTTCACAGACCGGAGGAAAACAACCAATCAGAGCCGAGCTGGAGCCTTGCCGTCTATGAGCAGCTGTCAATAACTCACTAACTCGAATCAAACGGTTAAACTAGGCAGCGCTGATCAAATATGAATCAATATTCTGTTACTGTAATGCCTATTTCTCTTCTCAAATTTTTTCAGAAACATCTTGTAGTGTGCTATTTAGCTGTAAAATGAGAAAGTTTGTGATCCGGCAGCCATGTTGAGATCAGTTGAGGAAATACCAATCACCGCCCACCAGCCGGAGCATACTTTCTCATTTCACAGCTAAACAGTACACTACAAGATGTTTCTGAAAACATTTGAAGAGAGAAATAGGCATTACAGTAACAGAATAGTTTGACCGTTCGATTGGAGTTCGCCAGTGACGACAGCTGCCTCCGTTGAATGAACAGTCAATAGGAATGCTCTCTCTCTCTGAAATGACCTGTTATTGGCCAAAATCATAACACTTGAATTAGAGACATTAGATGAGGAAACTAATTTCATTTTTCTTCCATTTCTTCTTATTGAGTGAATATAATTAATGTATTGTGAGAATTATCATTGTTATATTCATTTACACACACAGGTTACACAAGTTTATATGATGATGTTTGGACAAAGAGGTAAGACAAAAATGGGCTTATACTGGAAATTATTTTTTTAATCAAGCGTAAAAGACAAAAATAACAGTACAAAATAGACAATCTTTCTATACATACACGTGGTAGGAAATGTGAAGGAAAAATATAACAAGTAAATAATGAAAAATAGTATGAAACACAAGATTTCAATGTCATGTTTATAGATATACAGAGTTACTGTAAGTCCAGTTTGTTAAGAGTTACCAATACACAATACTAGTGAATGCATCAAGGCACATGTGTGACATGTGTATTTTGGTCATGGAGTTTCTATTTACAGTGTCTTTCTTTAAGAAGAAGGTACAAAGGATAAAAGGGAATTAAGAGTTGAGGCAATACTGGCCTCTACATACACAGTAAGACAAAAGAACAGCCACTGGGAATATAATACAGGAGGTCATTTACAGTATTTGACAGACAAACAAACACACACATACTAACTCTTGCAAATGCATGCGCAAAACACATAACAGAAGTCTACATATGTGTTCGTGCACATGCATTCGTCAACGCTCTCTCTCACACACACACACACACACATTTACTTCATATGCACCTGCTGGGCACGCTGGATAAGAGAGACACAGCATATTGTTTCAATGCCGTCACTTGCTGTTAAGAATACTATGAACAACACTAAAAGAATGACACACTTTTCAGTTACACCCATTACAGAACACCAATCCTCTATGCAACATTTTCTTTATAATTCCTACTGGGCTAGAGCAGTAGCGCAACAACAGTGGGACTTCTGCGGAAGGCACAGTCTGAACTTTTAGCTCTCATTTTGCTTCATATAAAAGCTCTGAGGCCTTCTGTTGGGCAGACGATGCCCAGGGTCTGATTAAAGCAAACTGAACACTCACACAGTTTCCTACCTGGATACATCTCCTTCGACCAGTCCCATTAACTTGCTGTGGAGATTGTGCTAATTTCAATTTACAAAAAGCTACGTTTATACACAAACACCAAAATAAAGGCTCTTTTTATCAAATCTTTGCCAACAAGAGTTGAAAATCTGATTGCGCTGCTTTAAATCCAATTATGGATGTAAATTAAAAACTCAAAGGAAAGCTCTAAAGCAGCACTTTTCAGACAAAGCCATGTAAGTTGTCAAACATGAATTTTTTATTAGTCTCAGTTTCATTGGAGAGTTCTAGTGTCTATATGCAGTTTTAGAAGCTCAAACTAAACTAAACCCTAAAATATAAGAAGTACAGAAAGCTTTTTTTGGCTACAAATTTTGTCAAATTTAATTATTTAGACTCCGCTATCTGCAGATCTAATCTGACAAGACTCGGGCAAAACCGAGTATATGTCTGGACCATGTTTGGTCAGTCTGTGAAATTGTGGCTAAATTGTTACACAAATAGACAGTGGTCATGTCTATAGTGTTAAATCCAGCGGTGCATGTCCGTC
Organism: Sebastes umbrosus; assembly: GCF_015220745.1. Classification (NCBI taxonomy): domain Eukaryota; kingdom Metazoa; phylum Chordata; class Actinopteri; order Perciformes; family Sebastidae; genus Sebastes; species Sebastes umbrosus. Next base: position 4,868,928 of record NC_051274.1, read on the forward strand.
GTTCAAGCGGTGATATACCCTATCATTGAATGCGCGTGATTGGTCCTTGGTTTTCTGCTTGCCAATTCAAACCAAGCCCCCAGGAAGAGCGAGGGGCTGTGAAGCAAATTTTCGTCGTGGCCAAAAGGCGGTACTACAACTCTCTGTCCGTCAGATGATGCCATTGGGCCCAAAAAGACTTTTTCCCATAGACTTACATTGGAAAAGAGACGTCTGTAACTCAGCGTATCATTTTTGTTTGAGGTGAATCAACTTCCCAGTATGAACACTAGAACAGCCCTTATTTAAATCCTTAGGTCCTAAAAGTTATAAAATGCACTGATAGCTGAATCCAGAGTTATTTCCCTTCCTCCGTTCATGTGAATGAGACTCAGACTGAGAGCTGGGAGGCGGAGTTAAAGGAAACGCAACTGCGCCTGCTCTACGGGCCCAATGGATGCGGAAGATCGCTGGAAGATCCGGGTACTTTATCACTCGGCAGTCGAGCCATTTTGGCTTAATGCGCCACTGAGCAACTCTCATAGGAATGAACGGGAGCCCGCCTACAACACTGTATCCAGTTCTCTTTATACATCCATGTTTCAAACAAGAAACAACATGGCGGCCTGCTCGTAAACTTTCTGTTAATCCGTCTAAACAATCCATCAAAATCTACATCTGAAAACATTAATAGGCTATGCCACTGCTGAATCTCATCTAATTTTAGAACTAGATCACGTAGTTTGACAGCTTAGTCCAATTTTCGGGAGCTGGACGCGTCACGCTGGACTGGGTTCATTTGCATAAAGGGCTGTTACCCCACCTTTTCATTTTGCAAGAGCAACGGCAAATGAGGAAACTCTCAACACTCGGCTGACCAATTGTGTAACTTCATCACTCATTGACAGACTTTTCACGTTTGTAGGGCTGGCCCTCTGCGGTCCAGCCAAAAACATAAGTCTTGGTCATCGAAAGCCTTTAAACTGGTCAAACCTAGCGTGCATGAGAAAGGGATTTCAACAAAAAACCTCCAAACTAAGAAACATGATCTTGTTATTTTTTACTTTTGGAATGCAGAGCCCTTACATGCCCCTATAGCAGGGCAGTCAGAAAATTCTTCCAAATGAATAAGCAACTTCTTCAAACATCAGCGTAGATGACGGACCGACATGTTTAGCATGGCATCGTCTAGGTTGATTGTAACGTGACAAGAAGAGCATGAAGCAAGGTGAGCAACAAGAGAGCATGACTGCTATACTGAGCACAGCTGCAGAGAAGAGTCTGATACGGAAAAAACAACTCACTTCCAAACAAAACACAATGCTTTAGTTTCCTTAATTAGACTGTGATGAAGCCTGAAACTGTTTTAAGATAATGAAGAAGACATTCAAACCAGGCTAGTCATCAAAATAAACAGTAAACACAAGTCTGCATATATGATGTTCACCTATATCCACAGGTTCAAACGTTGTCTTTTAAAAGCAGAGTCACTGTAAGAGCAGTATCCATACCGGTCCCTTGTGTTGCTCCCATACAGTCCCGTTGCCAAGTGCCGGCTGTATTAAGGCAGTTTTCTTTGGGTGATGTCCATTAAGTGCATTAACATTATTGCTACTAGAACAATACAATGGTCCTCAGTGGTGCCACGGTGGAATGAACGCTCCTTTAGTCTCAGATATAAACAATAATATACAGTAATCAATACTAGTGGTACATCGACAGTTCATCATTGCTCTGTACATGTGTGTGTAGGTATGTGTATGTGCATGTGTATGTGTGTGCATCTAAGACACTGAACAGCAGTGAAAAATAATCCTGCTCGTAAAATCTTGCCTACTTTTTCGGATTAACTTCATAGGAAATGCAACTCGACAGTATTTCGGCCAATAGAGTGAGTCAGAGACTTCATAAGACATCTCAGATGAAGAGCGGGAAAAATAATAGCAAACACAATTTCATCCAAATCTTCAAAAAACTATTAAATAACCTACAGAGAGGAGTTTCTTTTTTTTTATATCCCAGAGCTTTGGAATTTCTTATGGTTCACATTATGGAATGAACAGTGCAATAAAACAACAAGGACATTTGCCTTTTTTCTTTGTTTCTACAAAACCACAGATGTCCATTGTGTGTCTTCATTTTCTCTCTTCCCTCTCCCTCGAGTTCTTTGTTGTCTTCTTTTAGTGGTTAAACGGCATGTAATGACATCATTAAAACAGACAATCTCCATGTCTTATTTTCTTTCCTTTGTGACGTGGCCACATCTTCTTGTTGATATTCTTGCATCCATCAAGTACACGCTTTTACCTGATGTCATAGGTTCATTCTGCTAAAGTGGCAGAAGAGAAAGTAATTTATGATCCAAAGTCTCTTCCTTCTGAAACCTGTTGGTCCTAACGTTAAGGCAAAGTTAAGGCAACAAAACAGCTGCTGGTACATAGTGCTTCAAGAGGATTCAGAGCTGCATCTGAATTCTGTCTGTTCCTATATATAAGGTCTGTGTGTCACAGAGCTGCTGTGGCGCTGGACCTCTCAACACACACAAAATCCAATGTCAGTCAGGAGACATGAAAAGTATTAAAAGGTCGTCTTGTATTGCTCTTTGGTGAGGTTTCAGAAGGTTTCCCGGCTGCAGGTAGTGCTGCTGGCGTCAGCTGAGTGGTTACCAGCATTGAGGTGCTCGTACTGCAGGTCTGTAGAGGCTCAGCGTTGTGTGTTGATGGATGTCCATGTGTGTTTGTGAATAAGGCAGATGGGTGGGGCTCAGTGGCATTACAAACGTGCCCCCCTTCATGGTCGTGTGACAAATGCGAGAGATCCGAGGCTACAGGTGGGGCCCCAAATCCTGAAAGTGAGTTCTGTGAGGTGATTGGTTGGATTCTTCTACATGGAGTCGCTGTCGTGCTCCATTGGCTCGTCAGAGAGGCTGGAGGAAAAAGGGTGAAAAACAGAAGTGAGTGGAGAGCTGAGTGTGCCAACATGAAGCGTAATTTTTATCTTTGCTTGGTGTGTATGTTTATGTGTGTGCCTCTGTACCTTTTGTTGGAAAGGACTCCCACAGAGAGCGAGGCCAGAGCATTGACAGCATCTGTTTCCTCACAGTCTCTTCTTTGCGCGGCCAGGTAGGACAGACCCACTGATCCACTGTAAGCCTTTAAACTCTGCCAGTATTGACCTGCAACAACCACATACAGTACATACAGGTTACTGGTGTTACCATGCAAAAACAGCACACGGATGTGGATCCTGTTCTCATCTCAGTATCATATCCCGGAGGCCCCTTCTCATTCCCAGGGCGTGAAATACAGAGCCTTTGTCACGGACGTCGGCGTCTTGTACCACCGCACAAGGCACCCTTTAGCGCCGATATGAAACACAGTGGGTGTTACAGTTACTATAATGTAAATCCATCTGCAGCAACAGTAAACACTCAGAGAAAGTGCGCTGGGAGTGTGGTAGTGGACGTAGTTTAAAGAGCGAAAATATGGGCGGGAAGGGAGGTGGATGGGTCCAACAAACACAGGCTTTCATCCAGGAGAACGCTTTTTGTGTCCCGTGCGTTAAGTTTCACTTTCACGTTACATTCAGCTGTTCGTTCATGTCCCGTGTTCACAACGTTCGGTGTAATTTTCACTGTACAAACGTAGGAGTTTTAAGCCCAACCATGTAGGGCTGGGCAATATATCAATATTATATTGATATTGTGATATGAGACTAGACTAAGTGTTGTCTTTTCCTGGTTTTAAAGGCTGCATTACAGTAAAGTGATGTCATTTTCTGAACTTACCAGACTGTTCTAGCTGTTCTATTATTTGCCGTTACTCACTTAGTCATTTATCAAAAATCTCATTGTGTATATATTTTGTGATATCACCAAAGTTCAACCCTACAATATCGTCACAATATCGATATCAAGGTATTTGGTGAAAAATATTGTGATATTTGATTTTCTCCATATCTCCCAGTCCTACAACTATGTAGTACCTAAACCTAGCTATAGTGGATTCGTTGTTTAATCCTAAAGTGACTGCAAGGGTAAGTATAGCTGTTTTGATGGCAAAAATAAAGTGACGCCAAAGGGTGTGACAAAGCGGTGGTATGTGACCAGTTGTGATGAGAACGTGTTGGTTGATTACAATAGTAAGAAGAAGGCACAAAAGGGAAAGAATGAAAATGACACTCAGGTGACTTTCACAAGATAAATAAAAGGTAAAAAAATTACCACACACAAAGAAGAATAATTGAATAAAATGTAAGTGCTGCTCACTCTGTATCTGTATGACGGTCTGAAGGGAGCGGACTGCGTTAGCGTTGGGCTTCTGGAGCAGGACTTCTTCTGGCAGTGGGTCCTACAGGTCAGAGAGGCAGCCATGAAGACAATGAAATTACCTTTAATGTAGTATTTTTTCAGTGGTTAAATGCTTGGTTAAGAAGTGACTGAAGAGATATGGTAAAAAATAGTGTAAACCTATAACAAAACAACAAGAAATACTTTTATTAAAATTGTTAATTTCCTGTCAGTAAAATACAGATATCTCCTGAGTCCATACAAAAATTTAAAAGTTTTTTTTTTTTTTTTTACAGTAGGTTGTATTACAATATACTATGTGTCCATGAGTTAAAATTACTATTATTTTCTATATTAAGGAGAAAAATAACATAAATTTGGCTTGGAAGTTTCCATGCTGTTGTGTCCAACCTTTCCAAACCCTCTGATAGTCCACAAATACAAATTCCAATAACCCTGGAAAGCATTTGAGCACTGAATATAGATGCCTCCCTCATTTGTTGGGGAAACAGATAACCCTAAAGTAGATGTAAAAATAAGTCCATTACCCAGCAGCAGCTTACCTGTATGTCCAGGAGTGCACTGACACAGGCCTCAGATGCGTCACAGATAGCTGTGAGGTCATGACCTCCCTCAAGGGACAAAACCACACGACCCCCTGCTAGAGACATCAGCTGGCTGGTCAGGAAGCTGAAACCTGAGGTCGACACACACAGAAGTGTTAACATGAAGTATGAACCGTGCGAAAGCCAACCAGAATACAACTTCATCGTCATGAGACCACTGACTGTAAGACTTACCAAAACGTGATTTGCTATAATTTCCGATACTCTATGAAAAACGTATATTTTTACCTTGTGGATCCTCCCACAGCAACGTACCAACTAGTAATTTACTGTAATTATGGTTACATCAGGGATGCAGTGAGGTACGGTAGAAGAACAACTCCTTCTCTTTGGTCCATGCTTGACAGGAGCTGTAATAATCTATTAATATCTCTAAATACCCACACGATCATAAAGTAAAGTTCTTATTGGCACCCCTTTGCTGAAAACGAGACCCTGAGGTAAAGACTGGAGGACAGACTGTTCAGTCTGTGGTGGAGAACTGGCTTACATTTGGCGGAGACCTTGTACCCTCCCAGAGGAGCGGGGTTGCCCTCTGCGGCATCAAACCCAGCCGACACCAGAACGACGTCCGGGGAGAACTCCTGGGCGATGGGCATCACCACAGACCTGTAGGGACACAAACACACAGGACACTGTAACGTCAGGGGACGTCTGTGTTGTTGCAGTTCTTACTGGTTGCCAATAGAGGCTGATCTCTTAAAAACGATAACGGCAATGTGTAATTTAATTTTTTCATTTTTACCACTATGCATGCTAATGAAAATACTGCCACGTAATATCTGATCTAATGCAGGTTTGTGTGATCCCTGGCTGTAACATGCACCTGTTGTTTTATAATAACACAATAAAGAAGTCAGAAACACGGTGCTGCATTGACAAACAAAATCTGACAATTTAAATTACGTGTTTCTTGTAGTTTTTTCCCTGATAAGCGCATATATGAGCCTTAAAGAGGACCTATTATGCTTATTTTCAGGTTCATACTTGTATTGTGGGTTTCTACTAGAACATGTTAACATGCTTTAATATTCAGAAAACACTTTACTTTTCTCACACTGGCTGTGCTGCAGCACCTCTTCTCACCCTCTGTCTGAAACGCTCTGTTTGAGCTCCTGCCCCGCCCCTCCCTCCCGAAAAGCCCAGTCTGCTCTGATTGGTCAGCTGGCCCTCTGCTGTGATTGGTCAATCAAACCAAACTCTTTGGATTCCCCTACAGCTCCGCTCTAACTAGCTTTGTTTGAGGGTGTGCAAATGTGTTACTTTGTGACATCACCATGTTACGGTAAAAAAAAGGCGGGACTTGAAGCGCGGCGTTTCAGGTGGTTCAGGAGCAGTGTTTCTGTGGGGGAGAGTAACTCCCTTTGGCGTGGACCTTGGGCTTTGCAACTTTGCAGCCCTTTTACATGCACAAAAATTATATAACACAGTAGAGGAAAGAGAAAAAGCACAAACGCATAATGGGTCCCCTTTAAATTATATAGTTAAACCCAAAGAATAGAAGGAGAGGAAATTGGTCTTTTTCTTTAGAGTCACATTATAAATAACAACAGAAGAACACTGCAGAGTATAGTTAGGAAGGGAGAGTTCCTACACAAGCCTCAATGACAACTTATGAAATCTGATTTTAAAAATCAACACTATGCCAGTGATTCTACCCGTTGGCACTCCGGAGAGGTTTAACACGTAGTTCTGGAAAACTGTTTAAAAGCTCAATCTCTGCAGTCAAAACCTGTCAACTTGGAGCAACTGTCAAAAAAATCAACGCTTACTACTGTAACACTGAAAGAAAACTCGGTCAAAACAGAGTATATGTCTGGACTGTTCTACGGTCAGTCTGTGAATTTGTGGCTAAATTGTTACACAAATAGTCAGTGGTCATGTCTATAATGTTAAATCCAGCGGTACATGTCCACCAGGTCCGGTGAGGACACTAGGGGACGCACTGCTCCACTCAACTGGCCATTCAAGCGGTGACGTACCCTATTGTTGAATGCACCTGATTGGTCCCTGGTTTTCTGCTCGCCATTTCAAACAGGAAACAACATGGTGGCCTGCTCGTAAACTTTCTGTTATTCCGTCTAAACAATCCACCAAAATCTACTTCTGAAAATGTTTTAAGTGAGAAATAGGCTATGCCACTATGACACTGAATCTCATTTCATTTTATAACTAGATCTCCTAGTTCGACAGCTATGTCCAAGTTTTGCAATCCGGACGCGTCCCGCTGGACGGGCTCTTTTGCATAAAGGACTGTTCCAGCCTTTTCATTTTGAAAGAGCAACGGCCAATGAGGAACCTCCAACACTCGGCCGACCAATCGTGTAACTTCATCGCTCAGTAAGTCATTCTTTGAGAGACTTTTACGTTTGTAGGGCTGGCCCTCTGCAGTCCAGCCAGAAAGTACTGTGGACATGGTGTCAAATTACTGTTGGCATAGCAAAATGTGTTTGCGTTGGATGGGAGAGAAAATAAGTCAAATCTGGACTACGGTTAATAAGTCACTGATCGATAGGCTTAACTTGGATTTATTTCATTAGTTTGCTCATGAAGACTGTTCCTAATATTCAGCAAAATGTAGCCCGTTTTCAAATAGAACTGGGCATTTCCAGTCCCCTGGAAATGACAAATATTCATGATTAAATCTAAAAAAGTCATTAACATGACAAGTGAAACCACGGTTTGGCTGATCCCAGACTCAGCAGCTCCAACAGAGCTGACAATGGACTATTGTTTCTCCGTTGGACAAGCTGCACAGCCTCGAGTAAAACAAAGTCTGCTTGACAAAGTCAAATTGTTTTGTCAGCTCTTATACCGTAGCTGCTCGGCGTTGTTTGTGGACTTCAAACAGATGAAGGTTCCCTTAATGCTATTGTTGTTAGGACGAGAGCGGTGCCGTCCCGAGGCGGAGGGAGGCTCAGCTCTGCGGCACGATGCTGTCGGCGGAGTTCAAAGCCGGAGTGTGTGAGTCTGTTTCCCATTAGAGGCTTGTCACTCTCCTCACGTCATTGACAACACAGAGAAAAAGAGGAAAAACAGTCCATCTGGGATCCATTTACCTTCATTATTGTGCCTGGGGACTTTGGAGACCCCCTCCCTCCCTCCCCTTCATACACATACACACACATACAGTACATTCAAGCACACACGCACATATCCAAACACATACTGCTGTCATGACTGCATACAGATGGACAACATGAGCTCATAGACAAAAATGAGGACGCACGGAGATAAAGAACGCACAAACACATTCCAGCATATGCACGCAAATACACAACAAAAAGACGTACACAACACATGGATTGAGTTTCACACACGTACAGACGCAAACACACGCAGCAGGAAATGATCCTACCGCGCCATCCTGTTGGTGGTGTTTTAAGTTTTGATTCATTGAATAATTTCAATCCATAAAATCTTTACCATAGTCACGTGGATGTGAGAGCAGAGCGTGCACACACTCTCTACTCACACAAACACACACACACCTAACCGCAAAGCCCAACCCCACCTCCCCTGTAGACCCATTAAAGCTGCCACGCTCCCCCCAGAGAGAGTAACTACAGACAAACTAATGGAAAGATGGAGGGAAGGAGGGAGGGCGGGTTGGACGCTTATTAAAGATCAATCAAGGGAGGAGAGGAAGAGGGAGAACGTGTGTGTGTGTGTGTGTGTGTGTGTATGTTGGGGGGGTGTTGGTGAGGGTCACGGATGATGGAAAAGAAGGGGGTGAGAGTGAAGGATAAGGTGAAAATATCTGAAGCACTCGCAAACTTTAACCCATAAAATGTATTTCCATTCAATGACTTATCCACTGAATGTATTTTTTTTCCACAGACCATTCAACATTTGCAAGCGTTATTAATTACGAAAGAGGGTGCATGGTGTGTAAGTAGTGGGTGGGGGACTTTTAGATTTTTTTCTTTGACCATGAAAGGAAAAATACTCTTTTGGAGTTGTTAAGGCAAAGTGCCTCCACATCAGGGCCTAAAAAGAGATTATGCGAACCGACAGGCTAATCATAATAATTGTTATTAATTCCCACAAGATATTTCCTTTCGACAACTGCTCAAAATATCACCATCTATTACTTCTCAGTAAATGCAGTTCAGTTATTTACTTATTCTGCACCTCTGCTCTTAACATATTAATTAATGGACAGCTCTGTTCTGGCCTGTAAAGCTCATTGAGATGTTGTATCTGATATTGGACTACATAATTAAACTGTACTACTGGTGGCCTACCTTGAAGCCCCCCCCCCCCCTACTCGTATCTAAGAAAAGTTGAGCCCCCCCCAACGTCATCTCCCTAAAAAACCTTGAACAAAATCCTCTATTTGGATAAAGTGATTCAGTGTTTAAATTAGTCTGTTTTTATAAATCAACTTTCTTTAATACTCGTTAGGTTCGTCAAAGTGACGTCTTGACGAATTTGTCAAGCGAATGCAGATACATAATATGATCTCTTTTTAAACAACTTAAATAATTTACTATATTACTGTTGGAGCCGAATCGATTTTTTTTTATTGTGGTTAAATAAATGTAATTTGTGGAGTTGTCATACAGGTGCCTCGCTTTGTGTGTCAAGCTGGAGAGCCAATAGGTTCTTGACCGCAGTGAAAATGTTGTTTTTGAAAGGCTAAATGCCAACAAATATGGATTGAAGCTGAATATTTCGTTAGTTTTTGCTACTAAGGAGCAAAGTAATATATCTTTTTTAATAGTTTTATGTACAGACTATTGTATAAATTATCCAGTAAGCGTGTTATTACGATTTTAGTAATACACGAGCAAATCTAATTTTGACAACTTCAGAGCAGACAAATCCTGGCACACCCCTTGCGATCTTTGGCGCCCTCCTAAGTGGGGCCCGGACCCCAGGTTGGGAACCACTGGCCTTGGTGGCTAAGACGCTGACCATGTCATCACAATGTCCTCCGTTCAAGTCCACCTTCATGTCATTCCCTCTCTCTCTTCCCACATTTCCTGTCATATGTTTCACTCTGTACTAGCTAATAAAAGCAGAGTGTGACCCAGAAATACTGACTCATGTCTGGTTCCTTCTCTCTCGTCCATATAAAAAGGCACAGATTCTGTTTTTACTGCATTGGTAGAAATGTGAGTTTCACCTGGAATCTGTGATCCCAACTCTCACATCACATCTTAAAATGAGCATCATTTTCTAAAACTTAGCAGACAATTTTTGGAAAACTTTTGATGTGGTGAACGGTCACCATCTGGGGCTCCAGGCAGATTGAAACAAACAGAATTACTTTCTGTTGTGAGAATTTCTTTTTATTCGGTCCAGATCTGAATATCAGGCCATACGATTGACATTATGTAATAAAACAGATACTTTGAATCAGTTTTGTTGTTCCCATTGAACTTGAGGAGGCACGTCCCGTTAAATCTGATTACTTTGGAGACTGGTTCAACTCAATTTTGTCATTGAATACGTTTCAAAACATTTCATGTTTTAAATTTGACAAAATATATATATATATATATATATATATATTGTATTTTATCATGACTTACTCTTTGAGTCCTCAAGAGAACACAGAAACTCCACAATGTCCCAAACTTTAAGGAGGTCTCTCACCATGAAAACAAAACACTGAAGCCAGCATTAGTTCACTGCGCTCACAACTTTTGCTGCTCAGTTCTGATGTTAAGGAACAAACAGGGAGGGACAGATTTAAATCTAAATTATGAGCAGATGGATCTGCATGAATCCAGCCAGATGAATACTAGACATTTTCTCTTGTATACCAAATGCTTTTACTAACCCCTATACATAAATCTAATCTAATCTAACCATCCGTGCACAGCTTGCAAGTACATTGTGAGTGTTGGTAAAATTGAAAATGTCACTGCCATGGAGGTGAACTGTTCCCCCTCAAAAACACTGGGCGCACAAACCCCCTGCTTTGAATTATTCTCATAGGAAATTCTGTTGCTCTACTCCACAGAAAGGTCAGAGGTCAGGGTCAGGCTACAAATAGGCAGTCCCGGAGCTGGCAGTGTATTGCTCAAGAACACTTAAGAAGGTTCAAAATGTACTTTAAAGGGCGATTTTTCAAGTATTTAATACTCTTATCAAAATGGGAGAGGGCAAATATGCTGCTTTATGCAAATTTCTGTATATATTTGTTATTGGAAATCAATTAACAACACAAAACAATGACAAATATTGTCCAGAAACCCTCACAGGTACTGCATTTAGCACAAAAAATATGCTAAAATCATAACGTGGCAAACTGCAGCCCAACAGAGGCAACTTCAGCTGTCAGTGTGTCAGTGTGCTGACTTGACTATGACTTGCCCCAAACTGCATGTGATTATCATAAAGTGGGCATGTCTGTAAAGAGGAGACCCGTGGGTACCCATAGAGCCCATTTACATTCACTGATCTTGAGGTCAGAGGTCAAGGGACCCCTTTCAAAATGGCCATGTCAGTTTTTCCTCGCCAAAATTTACCCTAATTATGAAGCGTTATTTACTATTCTTCCTGATAAGCTAGTATGACATGGTTGGTGCTGTAGCTTTAAAACTGAGCCCGCTACAATCGTAAAATTCTCAAGTTGCGTTAATGCGTTAAAGAAATTAGCAACGCTAAAACTAATTTGCATTAACGCTTTGTTATTGCGTTAACTTTGAAAGCCCTACTGAAAACAGAAAAAGGTTTTTGCCATGATTAACATACTAAATTCCTTTTTTCATCTGTGAAACGGATGGGGGAAAACGTTTTGCCAGGTGTTTGTTGTTGTACATCTTTTCGTCCAGGTGAGATTTAATTTACATATCTTGTTAAGCTTTTAGTCCTATCTAGAGCATGGGGAAGTGGTGCACTTCATCCTATTGTGGGTAAAATTAGTATTACAACAACAAACACTTAAAAAACAGATGTGAAAAAAAGAAATGATCCTGGCAAAACTTTTTTTCCCACCTGTTTCATAGATGAATAAAAAAAAATTAAGGAACTTAAAAAGATTATCATGGCAAAAACGTTTTTCACCTGTTCTTAACTCATAAACACAGGAGAGAAAATAATTCAGATCAGACTTAGAAAATGGATCACCAGGTTTTTTCTTTCACATGCCTCTCAGGGCTTCTGTATGTTTGTGTGTGAGTGCTTGAATGTTTGAACTTGTGTGTTTGTGCTCAAGCACTGTGCACAATTTCCCCCCCTTATGTCTGCGACTTTTCCAGTAACCTTGCGGTTGTCACAGTTTCCTTTGGGTTGGATGCACCAGACAACCAAAAAGCCCACACTACTGAAACTTTATTGGTGCTGAACACCGTCTGATGACAATTATTCAACCCACGAGCAGGAAGCAACGACCCGCAGTCTGTCAGACGTAAGACCTGGAGACCATTTACTGCAAAGTATCTGAAGTTATTGGAAACAGGGAGTGCCAGACACATGCTCTCCAAATGAGGAAGATTATTAATTTACGCAAGTAATACGTCAGAGGTGATGTGAAGTGGAGCCTCTGATCAGCTTACGTATGTTTGTTGTGGCTCGGTGTAAAGAGAAACTGTCTTATTACAGCTCCACTGAATATCCTTATCCTGATCAATACAAACTGGAACACAGCTGGTGGCCAAACTATTGGGACAGTGAACCAACTTGGACTTTTCTGTCTGTTGCCTAATCTACTCGATTTCACATCCAAGACACAGAGATAACTATCTGTTTTCAATATGTATTGGGCTAACCTTTAGGGCATGCTGAAACCGAATAAATATCTATTTTAGCTCACTTTCTCTACATGATAATATCTCTATATCAGAAATAATTTGCAGGATACCATATATGATAAAATGGGTAAAACAACAAAGCATGATTCAGCCATTCCAGACTTTCTGTTGTGTACAGTATAACAGATATATTATGTGTTGAATATGAGAACCAGTAGCGTACAATAGTCTGTAGAAAGTGTCTCTACATTTCTGTGGGAAGTACCACAACATACAAACGGGTGACAAATTTAAACTAAAAATTTGTAAGTGGAAAAATACAATAAATACAGATACTTCAATAAAAGGCAAGACGGTCGCTGTATGTTTTCTAGTATGATAATGATGTGAATCAGAAGCTATATCCTTTTCAGTAAGCAGATCTCAACCCAAATGAACACCTATGGGAGATTGTGGAGCAACATGGGATGGTGTTCATCCCAGTAGAGTTCCAGACACTTCATGCCAGGAAGCATCGATGTTGTTCAGGAGGATCTACCTGAATGCAGCGATGTACTCAGCATCCCCCATGGGTGGGTCCAGTCCTCCTGTCCACGCCACATTCACATTGAAGCCCTCGCCTGCTCCAGAACCAACCTAAACCCCAAAATAGTTGCATTTCAGTCATGCGTTGCCATTTTTCAGAAAAAAATCTGCAGTGTATTTGTCACAAGTCAAACTGTAATATCAAGGGATTAGGGCTTGTCCATAGTTAATCGTGATTAATTGCAAATTAAACACACATATTTTTCTGTTCAAATGTACCTTTAAGGGAGATTTGTCAAGTATTTAATACTCTTATCAACATGGGAGTGGGCAAATATGCTGCTTTATGCGAATGTATGTAAATATGTATTATTGGAAATCAATTAACAACACAAAACAATGACAAATATTGTCCAAAAACTGTATTTAGCATAAAAAGTATGCTGAAATCATAACATGGCAAACTCAAGCTCAACAGGCAACAAAAGATACCCATAGAACCCATTTTCATTCACATATCTTGAGGTCAGAGGTCAAGGGACCCCTCTGAAAATGGCCATTACATTTTTTTCTCGCCAAAATTTAGCGTAACTTAGCCTCCTTCACAACAAACTAGTATGCTAGTAGATTCCTTAGGTTTTCTAGTTTCATATAATGCCAGTATCTTCACTCTAGCTTTCAAACTGAGCCCGCTACAACCTAAAAATCGCAAGTTGCATTAAATTAGTGTCGTTAAAACAAATTTGCTTTAACGCGTTGTTATCGCTTTAACTTTGACAACCCTTCAAGGAATACAATGGACTACAATGTGGCCTGGACGTCACCCACCTCAGCTGGCGACCCACTGCCAGGGAAGAAGTTTCCATCGTCATAGCGATGAAGTGAGATGTAGAGAATGCTGGGGTCGCTGTAGAACACTTCCTGGGTGCCATTACCATGGTGAACGTCCTAGCAATAGGATGAGGGACGACATATGTATATTATACATGGCAATACCACAAGAGATAAATTCACTATTGAATATCGCAGACACATAGTGAAAAAACCTGCATGAGGCCGGAAATAACAAACCATCTTACCCAGTCAACAATGAGGATCTTGCTGACGCTGAGCTTGTGTTGGAGCTGCTTGGCGGCTATGGCCACGGAATTGAAGTAACAGAAACCCCTGATAGACACAGATAGAGAGGATGAAACAGAGGTTTAAAGACAGTTCTGAAGGAAGGAAAAACATTTAAAAAATCGATCAGACAGCTGTAGCTGTTGATCAGACAGTGAGAGTCCTCACTAAGACCAAGAAAGTGGATCATATCAGTCCAGTTCTGAGGTCTCTACAGTGGTTCTCTGTCTCTCAGAGAATTGATTTCAAAATAAACCTGCTGGTTTACAAAGCACTAAATGGTTTAGGGCCAAAATATATTTCTGATCTTCTGCTGTGTTATGAACCATCCAGACCTCTCAGGTCATCTGGATCAGGTCTGCTTAGTGTCCCCAGAGTCAGAACTAAACATGCAGAAGCAGCGTTCAGTTTTTATGCACCAAATATTTGGAACAAGCTCCCAGAAACCTGCAGGACCGCTCCAACTCTCACTTATTTTAAATCAAAGCTTAAAACGTGCCTGTTTGCTGGTGCCTTTTATTAAACCAGATAATGATCTTATACTGCACTAGAGCTTATACTCGTGTGTGTTATACTCTATTTTAGCTTCTATCCTAGCTTTTATTTTTTGCTTGTTTTTATTTTCTAATCTTTAATGTTTTTATAACTGTTTTAATGATGTCTTAATGTTCTTTTGCACTTTGTCGTAATGTTCTTGAATGTTTATGTAAAGCACTTTGAATTGCCCTGTTGCTGAAATGTGCTCTACACTTGCCTTTAACTGACAAGAAGAAATGCTGAGTGTCTCCTTTAGTTCTTGAGTGATGTACAGTCATCGGGAATAAAAGACTTCTTATACGTGTTCCGCTTGTTCATGAGAGCATCTGCTAATGTATACTGTATGTCAGAAATGTAAAATTGCAAACAGTACAGAATCTGCACAGGACTGAGCTCAGGATAAATGAGAAGACGATGAGTAGTCCAAGCATCCGTACAACAGAAAAACAACATACACAAAAAAAAAATTAATCTTCCTTATTTTGTCCCTTTTGTTTTCTCTCTGTCACTTCATATATATCCTCCACAGAGAAGCTGCTGACAGTGCAGCAAGAAGAAGGAAACTCACTCTGGTCAGGCTGAGCATGACACATGCACACACACACAACATACACACATGCACACACACGCACACACACACACACACACACACACACACACACACTCACACACACACGTACTTACATTGGATTAGAGGGGTCTGCGTGATGCCCCGGCGGCCTGACCACAGCAAAGCCGTTCTGTACAGAAGAAGACGCTATTAATCAGTGTTTCAGTGGATATGACTAACTTTAAGTGTACTGTTTCAAAGTTATAGGCTTTCATAATGTACAGGACTAGAACAGTTTTGGCACACGTACATGAAGAAAACTCTTCCTTAAAAGGCACAATCCCACTGCCAAAATTAAAAACCTGTCATTTAGAAATTGATAGACCAGTCTCTAACATAACACTAGACATGAACTAATGTTTCCTGGTTCGTGTAAGGTTTGTTGACATCAGCACTGCTTGTATTTATAACAGTAAAGTAGCTTTATGATCACGTTCTTCAATGATACAACTGAAAGCATTGCTATCTAATGTAATAACAAATGACTTATTTGGACTTTAAATCCAGTATAAATATTCTAGACACATGATGTGGGTTCTTTGTTATTTTTGGGGGGTTCACACATATGGAGGAAGGAACCTGCCAAAATAAGAAAATAAATAAACAAATGAATAAATGACAGCATAAATAAATAAATGTCATTACATGTAGAAAAATTATATTAATACAAATAAATGTAGCTATTAATTAATTGCTAAAATGTGAAATCAAAAGATATTTTTGTTTTAATTACCTTTTTTTATTTATCTTTGTATTATTTCCCTTATTTATTTACTCTTCTGTTTAATTTTCCCTTTTAATTATTTATGTTTTATTTTTATTAATTTTTAATTTTTAATTTATTCAATTTTGCATTTATTTTGCATTTATTTTTTGTATTATTCATACATACAGTACGAAGGCCAACCTTATAAAATCCTAAATGAGGATTTAAGATTTTTTTCACTTTACTTTTTGGAAAGACAGTGAAGTGAAGATTCAACTTCATCTTTATTATCCTAGAGAGTAAAACTAAAAGCATAAAGTCAAACATTTCATGAACATACAAGATCAAATGCAAGACTTCTGGCAATGTACAATGGAGGCCATTCAAGATACTCATTATGTTGTCTTGTAAGTTAGTATATATAGTATACGTTCCCTAGCATATGTATAGCTTTTCGGAGGTGGAGTGGCTGTGCTGTGGTTGTACTGTGCTGTAAAGGCCGTGTACTACCACTGCTCAGTATAGACCGAGCCTCAGGGTGGTGTTTATTGTTTTCATTCTCCGCCCGCCTGCATGCTTTGTTTTAAACAATCTGTTTTCTGTTTGTTTTTTAGGGTACAACTGTGTGGATTGAAGCGGCCAGCTATAAATACTTTTTGCCAATTATATTTTTACATTTGACCAATTAAAATAAAAAACAACAACAATTTCATGTTTATCCCAGACTTTTAATCATTGTGAGGAGGAAGAGGAAGAGTGTTTTGGGCCACGATGAGACAGGAAAACTCTTTTCTGAAACCCATTCATCTTTGAAGTGGGTTAGGCAGGGTGAGGCACGCATGTTTGCCGGATGCATTCCTAAACTGATGTGTCTTTCTGATCCTTGCACTGCCAGGGGTGGATACGTACTCCAGAATTACATCACAGTAACTTTGAGTTCTCAAAGTTGTTTCTGGCCCACGACCCAGCGCCTGAAAAGCAGTGACTCTGTGTGCGTTGGTATGGTCATTTCCCACCTTCTGACATGATAAAGCTGCATTTAGTCAGCAAAGGTTTAGCATAGGAGGTGTTCTTCCTTGTGTTTGTTACATCATGACAGTAATAAATAACAACAATACAACTATACTATAACTGTTTGTATAACTGTCTGCACCGTGGCATCCCAGTCTTTAAGAGGCTTTAATGGGCTTTAAAGCTAGAGCGAAGGTATTGGCATCATATGAAACTAGAAAACCTAAGGAATCCATTGGTGTCATGTCATGCTAGCTTGTCGGGAAGGAGGCTAAATAATGCTCCAAACTTGTGCTAAATTTGGTGAGGAAAAACTGGCATTGCCATTTTCAAAGGGGTCCATTGACCTCTGACCTCAAGTGAGTGAAATGAGAATGAAAATGGGTTCTATGGGTACCCCAAAGAGTCTCCTCTTTACATACATGCCCACTTTCTGATAATCACATGCAGTTTTGGGCAAAAACCATGCAGTTTTCTTCATGCAGTATAAATGTGTTATTTTCTCCTATTCTAAAATGTTGTATTTGAATATTTCTGCATACTGGGGTCCATAAACAGTCTTGGAATTACATAAATTGGGTACGACTGTAAAGCTGAGACTCTTGTGGTTCCAATGAGCCTAATTGTATTCATGTGTGATGTTAGTCCACATAGTAGACATTTCATTGTAGTGAGACCATTTTTTAAAAATTTGACCTCACTGTATAAAATGACCTGTGATGACCTCTAGGATAATCACAGCCTCATGAAACTTTACAACCACAAACTAGAGACCTAGAGCAGATGGAGCAGAACCCTTCAGAGGATGGATGGCTTTCCTAGGTAGATTGACAATAAGGGAGTTAGGGTCCGAGCAGTTTCCATAACAGAAGCGCTTGCCATCCAATCACCGAAAAATGCAATTCTTGAAGAAATCTCCAAATGTCAAAGGTTTTTGATACCAAATCACAGCATGGCTTATAAAACATGGGAATTATATACCTCTGTCATAATGTTCTAAGCCCTTACATACTTTCACAATTTATTTTAATGAATTATTTTAATTTCTGATTCATGACAAGAACAACTTGACACACAGTACTGAGCTGCATCTCAAATTAATCTCCAGGTTCCCAGCTTTCAGATGATGTGCACTACTTCTGTGTGACATCTACTACTGTTGACTTTTTATCTCCCCATGAACATCCCCTGTCCCCCATCCCTACCCCTCTAAAAAAACGGAATAGTAAGAGGTTGAGGGGACAATTCTTTGTGTATTATTGTTGAGATATTGTTTTGTGCTAACCGTCTATAGACGCATAAGGAAGTCTGTGGTAAATTTTGAATTATATGTTTATGGGAACAATTAATCCGTAAACCAAGTTTGAATTCTCCACACCACTCCAATGCCTTGAGCCGACTGTGCTTAAAGCAATGCAGGCGGAATGGAATGAAAACTCGGGGATGAGGCAACAAAATGTATCCACAACCTTTATCTTAAGATCTGGAGGTGACAGAATGATGTCTGGCTCTTTCTGCCAGGTTTAGTTTCTCACCTTTAGCTCTCCTCTGGCCACTCTGGAGGAAAGCTCAACAACGCTGCCTGCTGCCATGCGTGATGCCGTTGAAGTGTGCGACTCGTTCCAGATGGTGTCATTATCAACCTGCCAATCAAAAGACAAAATGACGGAGGCCACTGAGTGACAGAGTAACAACAAACAGCGTGGACATATTAATAATTTCTATTGTATGAAACCTGACTATGTCTAAAATCACTCTGGGACAATAAAAGGAAACTGAAGAATTTCTCTAAAACATGGATGACCAGACGTACAGCTGCGACTTCAGAATAAAAATGTCCAGATCCATAGAGCTGGTAATTTTCTTTTCCATTCTGTTTTTTCTTACTCTCCTCTGTTTGTTCACAAACTGGCATTACTGTCCATCTGGCTCGGACAATGAAATTTGAGGCATTTCTTTTATCCCTGGTCATGGACATGTTGTTCTCATTAGCTCTGACTTGTCATGGTCCGACACGGACTGTCAGGCAAACGTTAGCACTGGGCCAAGCCAACTCTCTTTTCCTCTTTAATGCGCTGTGTTTCCTGTCATTTTCTCTTACTTGTCTTCGACGCTTTTCTTTGAAACAATATCGTCTTTCATCAACACAGTATTGTATAGCTTTCATTAAGAGCTTTGGAGATTTACAGTATGATCAAAAATGGAGCTGTGTGTGTGTGTGTGTGTTTTCTCTTACCCCTACACCCCCACATGGTAACATCACAAACATCCTTTGAGAGAGGATTCCTTAGGAAACAGAAACACAAAAAAATACTGTATATTTATACATTCATTCAATTACATCTCAGTTTCAACATAATTCTTTTGATGCCAAAATGGCTATTGAGAAGAAAAGCCATAAACTGACCCGGCATAATCAACCAAATTAACGGGCAAACTCACAAAGAACGGATTGCGGTCGGTGATAGCACCATGAATTGCGCATCACCTGCAACTGCTATCTGCCCCGTGTCGAGGTCCGATTCGCAAAAGATATTGCGCTGATGATATTACAGCGCAAACACGCCCATAAAGTTTTCCAGCTGAGTGTAATCTGCCCTTTTATGCATCTGATTGCAATTATCCATGTGGCAAAGTATAAATATTGCTTTTGCGCCAAGAACACAGTCGGCAGAACAAAGGCAGAGAGAAAAAGAAAAAAAAAAAATTTCAGACCACGAGCTAAAGGTCCTGACCGACGAGGTGCAGAAGCATTCCAAAAAGCTTCACTTAAGGAATTTAAACGTGACAGAGAGAAATCGCATTTAGCATTAAATATCCCAGTCTGTCGGTGCTTAAGTTACCACCAACTCTTTGAAGACGCTAATAATTTCCCTGTCACAGCATGTGGCTATTAGCGTTGATCTTTGTGAATTGGACTGTTTCGCAATGAGGCTCACTTGCATAGAAAGGACCCAATTTGGGCCAAATGTCTGCATATGGAGTACTACAGGAATGAGTCCTAAAACGCGGGAATGAGTTAGCATTTTAGCACTTCCGGTTCCCTCGTCTGGAAGTCAATGTTTTTTTTTAATGGGTTTTTAGTTAGATGCCTGAAATAAGGTCTGTGGTTAACACAAGCTTATGTCAGTAAATACCCCACTCGTGAATTTTGAAGCCTTTATGTGTCTTAGAAAAGGCGGTTGCTAACAAGTGGCTTAATGAGACTACATCAGGCCGCCTTTACAGCTTCGTTGTGTATACTCACGTTCACGTGACCATGGTGTAGTTCGTCTATAGCTTTACGTTAGCTTTTTACTTCTGGCGATTGCATTTACGCTTAAAAAATCATCAAAGTGGTGTTCGTTTGTGAGGATTATTTTACGGAACAAATCAGTGTCATAAACGTGTGTTTGCCACGGAGTTTATTTTCTACAATAATCCAAAACCCAATGAAAAAATTCAATTGGCTTTTTGTTGAGGTAACCCAGGGCGATGCTAACTTCCTGGTTGGCCTACAAAAATATGTCATCCCAGGAGCACTCTATTGCCAAATTGAAATATGTGCAAATAGCACAGGAGGACTGAGACACTCTTTGCCTGGCAGCTCATTTAAGGTGCATTTCACCCTCTGCGGGTGCTTTGAGAATTACGCGGTTCCTTTTTGTCTTATTTGTGCAGGTTTAGCAGTCGCAAAATTTGCACAATCCTTTTGTGAATTCGCCCCTGAGAGTATTAATGGCATGACATGATATGTGATGATATATCCGGTACACTATGTATGACGTCACATCTTTGTAATTTCTTTTTAACTTAATTAACGTAGTTCAAAGACAAAAATATGAACACAACATTTTTCTGAATTGTAAAAACTAAAGTTCATGACATTGTTTTAGTTCTGTTATTGAGAAGAACTGGACATCTGGAACACTGTTTGGTATTGATGTTCCTGATCATATTTACTCTGCAGAGACAAATATTTCACTATTGAATCACTTGAAAGTGTTTTGAAACTACATAATTTGGCTCAGAATTAAGAACACATTTTTTTAATTTACAAATCTAGAAATCTGAGGTGTGGCATACCGGCCAGTTTGCGGTTATCCAGTTTGAGTCTGTTGAGCGGGTTGGTGCCGTAGAGCAACACATGGCGCTCGGTATGGACCGACTGCAGCTCCTCCAGAGTGGCTTTACGACCACGAATAGTCTGTATGAACAGAGAATATTCATTTGACGTTAGGACCAAGAACATGACAGTACATACGGCATCATATGCACTTGGATAAAATATAACATATAATGAATAATAATGTTAAACAGACAGAAAGCCAGATTGTTTCTCAGTCTCATGTGCCGGTAAACTCAACCTCTCTATTTTCAGACAGACGAATAAAGTGTAATTTTTGTAGGTCAGATCAGGATGAAACGGTGTCCCGTGTCGTACGTACCTCACACTGTCCCCTGAGGCCTCTCTCCTGTAGTCTGGACCAGATGCTCTGTATCCTCCCAGCATGCTCTGGGTGACTGCTGTTGTCTCCACATGTACACTGGTGCTTCAGCATCTGAGAATCATACACCAGGCCTGCATACACACACAAAAACAGATTTAATCTCAACATTTTACATTTTGCAGAGACAATATACAGTATATTACCACTAGGAGTCGGAAATTGTTGACGCTGACCTTGGACCATTTACTCCAGTTGCATCAGGTGACATTTTTTTTTTTTCCATATATTTACACTTACACATATTTGTGGCGTTCAAAGCACCACTTTTTTTCAGATTTTATTGCCTCTTCTACATGTTTTATTACTTTCCAAGACAGAACATCAATAAACATTTTATAAGTGCTACTTCATTCACTTTCCAGGCGGTGCTTACACTCAGGAGGGTTTAAACACTCCACAACATGTTTTGGACAAACACCTACAGCGTTCTCTGAGTCTTTAATTCCACATGTTCCCATTGGGCAGTAGTGTTTTGATTGATCCATAAAAGGCCTTTCCACTTTTAAAACTGCACTGTTTTAGACTTAGACTGAATTACAGTGTCAGTAAAGTTTTTTTAAATTGGTGATTTAATTATTTACTTTTGTTTTTCTTTTATTTCTTCTTCATTTTTTATACACATTTTAACATCGCCATGAGGTGCAGAGCATCTTCATATTATATTATTATATTGTAAGTCGGACCTTCATTTTCCTTCACTTGTAACTGTGACATTTACCCCTGCTGGTCAATACATGATGCTTGATGCTAGAAATGATAAGATATATAATTTTTGGTTCTATTATTATTACTATCATTTGAGACATGACTGGAAATAAGGGTGAGAGATGGGCGATGACATGCAACAAAGGTCCCAGGCAGGTTTCGAATCAAGGATATTGCGGTTATACAGTATGATCAGCGATTTAACCCCTCAGCAATGGGGGCGCCCTGAATTTGAAATATCATTCAGAAAATTATGAATTATAATACTGTATGTGACTCACCAGTAGTGAAGCGTGGTTTGCTGCTGGTATCCTGTGCAGACAGGCTCAGTTGTTTCTCAGGTAGAGTGAGAGAGGTGGAGGCTGGGGATGACTGTGTACGTGACAGGGTGCGATGGACACCCAACCCACTACCAACGCCGCCATTGCCGCGTAACATAGGTACTGCCAGGGTCTCCATCTGTCGATGCAGCTGCTGCAGCTGCTTCTGCTGTTCCCATAGCAACGACTACAGAAAGAGTGAAGGTGATAAAGATGAAACATAGTCAAGTCATAGATTTATTAACGAACTATCATAAACATAAAAATGACAAAGTTGGTGCTCCTAATGGCATCTGAAAGATTTCACAGACCGGAGGAAAACAACTAATCAGAGCCAAGCTGGAGTCTGCGGTCCAGCTGCCGTCTATGAGCCGGCTGTAAATCACTCGCAAACTCCGATCAAACGGTCAAACTAGGCGGCGCTGATCAAATATGAATCAATATTCTGTTACTGTAATGCCTATTTCTCACCTCAAACGTTTTCAGAATCATCTTGTAGTGCACTGTTTAGCTGTAAAATGAGAAAGTGTGTGACCCGGCAGCCATGTTTAGATCCGCTGAGGAAATACTAAGCACCTCCCACCAGCCGGAGCACAGCCAATAGGAACGCTCTCTCTCTCTGAAATGACCTGTGAATGGTTGAAGTCTTCCATCACGAGCTAGATTTTTAAATTTAAAGCCTGAAAACAGAGCCATGAGGAGGTGCAGAAGTCTAGATTTCTCTCAGAACACTTGAATTACAATATGCTGAAATGTTATTATGGACTTTTTGCCCAATGATGCCAAAAAAATAATAGAGGATCTCCCAGTCTGTTCTCTAGAAACTCATCATTATGTACTATATAGTCCTACATTAGGAATTATTAGAGAAGAACTCATTAACAATTCATCAATTATCAAGTCGTTCCTTATTTGTTCCTGACTCGTTTCTGAAATAACTACTCATTAAAGCTTCAGTAGGCAACAAGTTTTTGGCAT
This sequence comes from Sebastes umbrosus, assembly GCF_015220745.1. Lineage (NCBI taxonomy): Eukaryota > Metazoa > Chordata > Actinopteri > Perciformes > Sebastidae > Sebastes > Sebastes umbrosus. The sequence continues at coordinate 4,892,528 of NC_051274.1, forward strand.
CATTGTGCAAAAATTCCATAATAACCTTTCAGCATATTGTATTTCAAGTGTTCTAAGAGATAACTAGACTTCTGCACCTTCTCATAGCTCTGTTTTCAGGCTTTAAAAAACCTAAAAGACTTCAACCAATCATAGGTCATTTCAGAGAGAAAGCATTCCTATTGGCTGTGCTCCGGCTGGTGGGCGGTGCTTGGTATTCCCTCAAGAGATCTCAACATGACTGCCGGGTCACAAACTTTCTCATTTTACAGCTAAACAGCACACTACAAGATGATTCTGAATGATTCTGTATATAGTATGAGAAATATGCATTAACGTAACATAATATTGATTTATTTGATCAGCGCTGCCTAGTTTGACCGTTTGGTCGGAGTTCGCTAGTGATTGACAGCTGCTCAGAGACGGCAAGGCTCCAGCTTGGCTCTGATTGGTTGTTTTCCTCCGGTCTGTGAAATCCTGCAGATGCCATTAGGAGCACCGGCGGACACCAGAGGCACATGTTTTTTTTTCAAGTTACCTGTTTCATGTACTACTGTCACGATATAGTGAACGTTTTATAAAAAATAACTTTTTTAAATCATATTTGCTCCAATCTCGCCTACTTCAGCTTTAACTAATCATTAGCTACTCTATAATATTTGATTAGGAGTTACTCATTAACTAACGGTTCACCAGCAGTTCATAATTTGTTCCTCATTTGTTCCATGGTAACTACTCACATTGTTGTGTGCAGTATTGTGTTACTACTGACACAACTTAGACCCCGAACCCCCATTTGATAAGATTTTGTCCCAGGGTCCCTCATCTGATAGGGTCTTTGTTTTTAGATGGGTTTTTTTAGATGATTACAGAAAGTGTATGAAACCCATGACCACAATAGTCATACATTCTGTGTCTTTTATTGAAGGAATTATAGTGAAAATAAATTATTCCCCTTTTTTGCTGGGGACCCCCTGGAACACCCTCAAGGACCCCTGGGGATCCCTGGACCCCACTTTGAAAACCACTGTTTTAAACCATAGAAAATTTCAGTGAATATCAGTGCTCATTCAGTTCCATTGCTACACATATGGTATGCAGCTGTACATCCCTCTAAAACTCTCGAAGTGATCTGTATTCAAGGCTGATGTTAAGTGCTGAAAGCCACAGAACTTCCTCTAGCTTAATGTCAATAAAATCTGAGATGGTGATATTTGGCCCCTTCCAATCTGACCTCTGGGTGTGTCAATATCACGTCGCTTTGAATCTGGAAGTCATTTGACTCTGATCTCTTCCTTAAAAATCAGGTTATTAAAACCATTCAATACTTTCTGACTCCTGAGCATGTGGTTTGTCTGATCAGTGCCTGACACATTTTCTGAAAGAGTAATAGCTCAGCTTACAGTGCATTCACCCTGTAACCATGTCATGCTAACATAACCACTGTATTGTAATGAGTACTTGTCAAACCACAAAACCATGCAATGGCAATAGGATCATGTAAGTATAAGTGCAAGTGTTAGGCTGCCACCTACAGGACTGTTGGATGAACAACAGTTAATCTATCTACCTGCTTTCTGCATGTGTGGATCTCATGTGTGACAGTATGTTTTCTTACCTGGTTGAGTATGAGTGCATGTTGCAGGTTCAGTTGCTCTTCGTGGCTCTTAGATGCTGTTGGCTCTGCCTCCCTCAGTGACTCCGCCCTAACTCTGCTCTGATAGGTTGGCTCAGTGGGCGACGATGCGCCACCATCCTCTGAGTCCATATCCTCAGAGGGGATCTGATGCAGTCTGGGCTTCTCGCTGGATTTAGACATCAGCTGCACATACACATACACACACATTTCAGTTGGCAAAAGTACACATGCAAATATATACTAATATGTGTATTTGCACATTTTCATTCGCGTGATGCTGCCAGACAGCAAAATCAAAAATGCACAAACAGAAATGCTGATGCAGTCTACTGGTGTTTTCCATCAGCTGTAAACAGTCACCTACCATGACACACTGACATGTCAACGAAAACCCTTTTCTCTCTTTTACTCAAAAATTCCTGTATCAGTTACCACAACATGAACCTCATCTAACCATGCTAAAGTGGATTTAACAGGAGTGGGATATATACGTGTAAACAACACAAGCTAGATTATCTTCTGAAGTTTGCTGTTGGAGGAAGACATTTCATTGCTACAATTTACAAGTGTTGAAATATTTAACCTCTAATGTCCAGATCCAAGATTGTTTTTGTCCTTTTGCAGACAGAGCGCCACAAGAATCTTTAGAAAGTTAAATTCATATTCAGCCGTTATCTTCTGAAAGACAATTTGCTGCCATATCTGCATCCTGTGTCGCTTCCACAGATTATAATTTGTAAAATGTGTGAAACAGAGCCTTTAAATCCTTCACCAGGAGGCTAACTTGAACAAGTTTTTTCCAGGGTGCAGCTGATCTGATGCAAACGTGGCATAAGGCAGCAAAAATGTAATTTCCGTACTGTAATTACAACCTAAGTAAACTTCTGTATAAATTCAAATGACAAAAAGTAACCAGCTTAAACGACTGGCGCCCCATAGCCCTCACCCCCATAATCAGCAAGTGTTTTGAGAAACTGGTTAAATCCCTAATCTGCCCCATGCTTCCCCCCACACTCGACCCCCTACAATTTGCATACCGCCCAAACAGAGGCACAGAGGACGCCATCGCCCATGTACTACACACCGCCCTCTCCCACCTGGAAGGAAGGGACACCTATGTGAGGATACTGTTCGTGGATTACAGCTCAGCGTTCAACACCATAGTGCCCTCCAGGCTCGTCAGTAAACTCAAGGATCTGGGCCTGAACACACCACTGTGTGACTGGATCCTGGACTTTCTGACGGGACGCCCCCAGGTGGTGAGAATCAACAACCTCACCTCGACTTCACTGACTCTAAGCACAGGAGCGCCTCAGGGCTGTGTTCTCAGTCCCCTCCTGTACTCCCTCTACACCCACGACTGTGTGGCAACAAGAGCTTCAAACACCATCGTGAAGTTTGCGGACGACACAGCAGTTGTGGGGTTGATCTCCCATGGCGACGAGATGGCTTACAGGGAGGAGGTGACCACCCTGGAACAGTGGTGTCAGAACAACCACCTCTCCCTGAACATCTCAAAGACCAAGGAGGTCATCGTGGATTACAGGAGGGGGGGTTGCACTCACCCCCCAGTCACCATCAACGGCACAGCGGTGGAGAGGGTGGACACCTTTAAATACCTGGGTATCAACATCCATAAGGACTTGACATGGGCCACCCACACCACCGCTGTAGTCAGGAAGACCCAGCAGAGACTGTACGCTCTGAGGCGACTCAAGACTTTCAGACTGAAACCGCAAATCCTCAGGGACTTCTACCGGGGCACCATAGAGAGCCTCCTGACAGGCTGCTTCACCACCTGGTTCGGCAGCTGCACCAACGTGGACCGTAAGGCGCTGGAAAGGGTGGTGCGCTCGGCCCAACACATCACCGGGTGCGAGCTGCCCAGCCTGCAGGAGCTGTACATCCAGCGGTGCCTCAGGAAGTCCCTGAGGGTCATTAAGGACACGACACACCCCCACAACAGCCTGTTCTCCCTCCTGCCCTCTGGTAGAAGATACAGGACCCCCAGGACTCTCACCAGCAGACTGAGGAACAGTTTTTTCCCCCAGGCCATCAGACTTTTAAATCTATAATTAATTTGACACATTCTTACACAAAAATATTTCTTATACTGTATATACTGTATATATTGTTAATACATATGTTCTTAATATGCCCTTGTATAAAGTATTTCCTTTTATAATTGTAATGTAAATGTAATTGTAATGTAAATGTAAATGTAATATAATTTATTATTTAATGGAGCTTCCTAGCGAAAAGTATTTCACACGTTTGTACCTGTACAACCGGCGTGACAATAAACATCTTGAATCTTGAATCTTGAATCTTGAAATGATACCAACATAACCATAAGACTGAACATGGACAAAACAAAAGATCTGGCTGTTAGCACATTAAACACACCCTACACTGGACTGAGCTCCCACCACCACGGCAAGACAGTAGAACAATTTCAAATACCTTGGACTCATTATAGACAATAAACTCAGTTTTGATCAATACATCACTGGCCCAGCAAAGACTCCATGTCATACACAAACTCAGAGTGCTCTCCGCCCCCCCTTCCCACCCAACCCCTTCATGGTTGTTGCTTTACAAAAGCATCATTCAGCCCTTCCTGCTGTATTGTTCCCCTTGCTTCTTCCCTTGTTAACTATCTCCAACAAAAACTAACTTAACAGCACCACACATACTGCCTACTGCCTCCTCACACCCTATCTCTCAGATATGACCAGAGCCATCACACGCCTAGTGCTCACAATAGAGTACTCCAGAGATGACGTATTTTTGTGGGCTAACCAGGAAGTTAGCATCGCCCTGGTTCCCTCAACAAAAAAGCAAATGGGATTTTTCCATTGGGTTTTGAATTATTGCAGAAAATAAGCTCTGTGGCCGATGAACATTTATGAGACTTACACGTTTTTGTTCCATAAGATAATCTTCACAAACGAACATAACTTTGATGATTTTTTAAATGCAATTGCCGGAAGTAAAAAGCTAACGTAAGGCTATAAACTAATGAGCCGCATGAGCACGAGTAGACACAACGAGGCTGTAAAGGCGGACAAGTCAGCGTGATGATAGTTTAGTAGTCTCATTTAGCCACTTGTTAGCAACTGCTTTTTTAAAGGACACAAACGTCTCAAAATTAGCATGTGGGGTATTTATTTATGTATTTTATGTCGTAGAACAAAATCTCTTAAGCCTGTGTTAACCACAGACCTTATTTCAGGAATCTAACAAAAAACCCATTGACTTCCAGACGAGGCAACCTGAAGTGCTAAAATGCCAACTAATTTCCGGATTTTAGGACTCATTCCTGCAGCACTCTATAGCACATGACACTGAGCACCCTGTCGATACACACTTCACATTACTGCCATCTGGGCGCAGATACGGGACTTCTGAAGATATCTCAACATAATGTAAGTGAGTGCATACATATATGTGTAAGCTACAGGCAGGGGGCATGAATGTATATGCGTAGCTGTGACCAAGTGTATATTTCAGGTATTGTGTATATCTGCTTGTTGCTGTATGGAATGTGTACTGGCTTTAAGAACAAATCTCCCTCTGTGACAATACAATCTATCTATGTATTAGTGTGTGCCTTCACTTCTCCGTACCTTGCCCAGGTGAGTTTGCTGTTTGAGCCTCTCCAGTAGTTGTGTGTTGTGCTGTTGTTGGAGGAGATGTGCGTGAAGGGTCCGCGTGTTCTGGGGGAGGGGCTCTGAGCGTGTTCTGCTCAGGGGCTTGTGAGGGTGAGCACCTCCAGGAGCCAGGTGGTCTAACTGGGGTGAAAACTGTAGCGGGACGGAATCTAGGCCTTGAACTGGTCAGAGACAGAGACACAAAGCAGCAAAACAAATAATTGGTATCCATGAATATTGTTTATTTCTAAATGTGTAACACATAATGTTTTCTTTTGTGTTACCTTGACAATAAATCCACTGAACTAAGAGAAAAATGAGAGCGCAGGTGGTTGTGGATTAAAGGAGACTGAATATACATGTAACAATGCCGAAGTAGTTTACTTGTCCATTAAAGAAAACTAATATTCTAAATATAACCACTGGGTGGTGCTGTAACATCTCAGATAATAAAATTAAAAGACCTCGGTGAAAGTTGATGAATGTATGTGTGTCCTTTTGTGGCTATTTGGTAACATCTTGGATGTGTGTATTTGATTTTTTCATGTGCATACAATCCTAGTCTGATATATAGATCAGTTGCAGAATGTAAAGTGAAATGAGTTATTCCTTATCAGTGTTTCAACATCCTAATTGTGTTCACGTGTGCATATACTGGGTGTGTTAATATTGCATGTGCATGTCTGCAGTATACAGTATGTGTCGGTGTATGTGTGTCTCACCAGTAAGTAGCGGAGTGTGTACCAGACTAGAGGACTCCAGGATGATGACAGGCAGATGATGGTTCAGCTGCCCTGCCTGATCCTCTCTGCTCAGGGGGAGGAAGACCGTTGAGCCCATCCCGGCCGACCCTCAGAGAAGTCAGCTCTCCTTCAGCCTGCACACAAGACAGTTAAACAGCTTTTATAGCTACAGATAACAAGCTATCTAATGTTTTATCAAGGCTGAATTTAGAGGACGACATAGAATGACATTAATATATATCAGTATGCTGACAGAAGGTGATCAGTTCTGATGACACAAAATTATTTGTCCAGGTGACACGATGAGAAAAACTCTCGAACCACCTTAACTTAAATATGCAGTACTCCAAAAGCCCCAAACATCAATGTCATAGTGAAACAACATTTAAAGAGCACCGTGCTTCCCATATTTGATGTACTTCCTGTTTATAACAGGATATTGGGGATGGTAGATTTCATTCATTCATTTCATTGAGAAATGAAGTCATGAGATGTTATGTTATGTGAGCTTTTTAAATTACTTTTACACTGTACAGACTGTAGTGTACAGTCATCACATCTTAAAAACAAATATCCTGAAGGGAAATTTCACCACCATTTAGGTGGAGGTCCAAACAGTGTTTATGGTCGATTGAAGCAATAAATTCCACAGTGAGTGCTATATTGGCCGAGAAAGTTGAGTTCTCCTGCTAGCAGAGCCGTGCTGCCAGAGCCTACATGTACCAGGAAGCATTGCGCGCAAGCTTCTTATGCTCGGAGGGTTCCCGCCGGCCATATCCTCTTGCGTGGCTAATGTAGCCGCAGCCTCGGCCCTCTCTCCGCTTCGTTTCTTCTGGCTCAAATAAATACGGCTGAATATCTGTCAGTCAAAATACTGTAAAATGTATCCTCGTCCATAACATCCCCTGCACTCATATTTTTGGATGCCATTTACACTGTTAGGAGGAGACTATAAGGTTAGAAAGTCATCGCCTCCAACTACATTACGTCACGTCAAATAACGGAGCCAGAAGCGGGAAGAACAAAAGATTTTGCAACTGCAAACTCCGCTTTCTCTGTCAATATACGCACTGAGGAATTTATTGCTTCAACTTACTACATTTACCATCAACACTGATTGGACATCCAACTAAAAGGATGACACATTTTTCCTTTAAGACACTTAGTCTGGGACTTGTTTGTCTTACAAATCACTATAAGTATTTGTGAATATAATGCACGTTTTAAAAATATGTCTTAAATGGAGCAGATCACTGCATTAGTCTGGTGAAAATATAATTGAGATTACATAACATTTTTGAAAGAACTGAACACTTCTCTCACCGGTTTCAAGGAAAATACAAGATTTAAGAATAAATGAGTTGTTACGATAGACGTTTGTTGCAGTTGAGTGTTTACCCTGGCGTTGGCTGGTAGTCCCAGTGTGATGGTGGGCAGAGTGGAAGGACTCGGAATGGTGAAGTTAGCTATGGTGCCATCTCTGAGCAGCAGCCTCTGGGCCTGGAAATGCCAAACATAATTACTATAAAAAAAAATTATAATGTATATTCAAATCTGAATTGAACTGTGTTCCTAACAAGTTGCTGGTTATGTATCCCATAATAAAGACCCCCTCATTGATCTCTGCTCTGCTATAGATACACAACTTGTCTATGCTATATGCGCTAAATATTTTCTACCACGGTGAATACATGTCCGTGTTGATGTAAATCTACAGTAATCTAAACCAATGTAGTCTAATTAAACCTAAGATAGTGAGTGTGCTGTCACTGGACACTGGAGAGCAATGAGTCAGACATCCACAGCAGGTGTGACTGAGGTTGAATTTATGTGATTACATGAATTATCTATAAACAGCTGACGAACTCAGTGCTCCCATACTCTTGTGTCGTTGCTTTAAACATGTCATTACTCAGCGTCTCGGCACAGCTCATGTACATGAACAACATCTCTTTTTTTTTTAATCAAAACCGTGTGCCTACTTGTTTAAAGTGGTCATGTTTTTCCATGTCTAAGACAAAAGAGCCTGGCTGAAAGGCACAAAAGATATAAAGTATTCCTTTAAACTTTAGTCTTTTATATTTTTTATCCAGATGAAGTTGGATAAAAAATATAAGAGACTAAAGCTAAAAGGAAATGCCACACTAGTTTTCTAACAAAAAGGTAATTTCTCAAACTGTCAAATGGACTGATTTGTTGTAGAAACACAGGTTTAGGTATTCTATTCCAGTTAATCTTGAGCTGATGTTTAAGTTAGCTTTGCTTTATCAATATCCTGAAATGACTCAACAACATAATGTGTGTGCTAACCTCATGTGAGAGGCCGCCTGTAGATGGCAGTAGCCCATTCTCAATGGGCAGACTGTCATTAGGAGAACTACAGCCTGAGACTGGAGTGCTGCTGCTGCTGGGGGACGAGTCTGGTGAGACAAAAGCAGGGTGTGAGTTTAGAAATGATTATGCTATCTTCATCATATTTCAATTACATTACATTTATCATATCAGTGAATCATTACTTAAAAGGTGCTTAATTTAGTAGTAATCTGAAAAAAATCATGAGCCTCGGCGTCCTCCGGTGCTCCTAATGGCATCTGCAAGATTTCACAGACCGGTGGAAAACAACCAATCAGAGCCGAGCTGGAACCTTGCTGTCTCTGAGCAGCTGTCAATCACTCGCAAACTCCGATCAAACGGTCAAACTAGGCAGCGCTGATCAAATATGAATCAATATTTTGTTATATCTATTTCTTGCTCAAAATGTTATCAGAAACATCTCGTAGTGTACTGTTTAGGTGTAAATGAGAAATTTTTGAACCAGCCGCCATGCTGAGATCTATTGAGGAAATACTCATATATTAATATTAATTATATATTAATTAATATTGATCAGTGCTGCCTATTTTTACCGTTTGATCTGAGTGTGGGAGTGATTGAAAGCTGTCTCTGTTAAATGAACAGCCAATAGGAACGCGCTCTCTCTAAAATGACCTGTGATTGGCCAAAGTTTCCCGTCACAGGCTAGATTCTCTAAAGCCTGAAAACAGAGCCATGAGGAGGTGCAGAAGTTTAGTTTTCTCAGAACAACTTGAATTACAATATGCTTAAAGGTTATTATGGAATTTTGAATGATGCCAAAATTGTTGTGCTGTTAGCACCGTTGTTGCTGCTGGCCGCCGGCTCAACTGTTGCCGTGTTGAGAGCCGTGTGGAGGTAATCCCTCAATCATAGATATGCTCTGAATTTGGAATTTAGAACCTTTAAATTAATCATAGTAAAAAAGAATAAAAATCTTTGTTTGACTCACTGAAATGATCACATGTTAAAAAGTAATAATGCATTACCACTCATTCATTTGTGTGTGTGTGTTTGAGTCTAATTACCCAGTGTGTCAGGTACTCTGTGCCTGACAGTGGCCGGGGCACTCTCTTTGCGGGTGAGCGGGCTCTTGCGGGTGTTCAGGTGTTTCTTCAGCTTGTGTTTCACCTTCAGATTGGGCTCAGACGCTGACAAATTAAAGCAACGTTGGGAGATGTTACTTTATGCTATTATGTGCAAAAGGTTTACTACATCTTGTAGCTTACAGTACAATACAACAACAATGATTCAACCTATTTCCAGTTAATGAAATATTTACATTTACTGTTCACAGCAGACATTTTCACTTGTCATAGTAGGACAAGTGTTATTGATAACATTAACAATGGCTCCTGTGTCCTGGTGAGCCAGCACGCACAAAACAAGTACACTGAAGTCTGACGCACATGGAATTCAGTCATCCCTAATAATATTGTTTAAACCTGGGCAGTTCTAAATGTGACATGACTAAATCTCTTCTGTGAAAAGGCCAATGAATGACACGTGGTACAGCAACAAACAAACAAAAACCCCCACAGTATAACAGTTAGTGAGTATGAAAGATAAAGGCGAACTGACCGTACGGAGTTAAGATGAAAGGAAACTGTATTAGTTTATTCTGTGTGATTAGATTTTAAAGTCTAAGTGTGACAGTGGACGTCAGATGTTTCACCTGCTCTGCGTAGCGGCGTCCCTTCTGAACCCTCAGAGGAAGGATGTGACGGAGACGAGACCAGAGGCTGGGAGGATAAGCTGGGGTCTGGGCCCAGCTTTCTGGGAAAACACAACGCACACACACAAATAGACATTTATTTAAAGAATTATCGGTGCATAGTAGATTTAGACATATATACTACTACATCTTATACTGTTTGTGTGTATTTTGTGAGACCTGTATGCTACAGGAGCTGAAGTCAGAGTGTTGGAGTTAGTTCTTTCCAGCGCCTGTTTCTGCTTCTTAAGAATCACCTCCTGGAGTTTCTGTTTCACCAGGGAACTGGCCACTGCACCTGTCAATCAATAACACAAACAAGCATTGAAAAACTCAAAGGAAGGACTCACCAACATCATAAAAGGAGGAACAAGGAAAGGCCCTGCCAATAGCACAATGAGCAGGACAATATCAGTGACTAATTCTAAAATATATGACAAAGACAATTGGAATATTACTATGGAGAGTTTCTGCAAATACATGAATGCCATGCATGCATGGTGCCATGAGTATTTGTGTGTGATGCACAGTAAGGTCACTGGTTTGAGAGTATGTTCGTTGCTATTTCTGTGTGTGTGCATGTGTGTGCACATAGAGGTGGCAGGAGGTGCTAGGAGTGATCAAGTCAATATTGACCCAGTGACTTTATGTGCCCGGACCCAAAGCTATAATTAACTCCACTGTTGTCGCTCCTCTTGTAAGGTTATATTTAGCTCTCGTTTCAAAGCAAACAGCTTTGAAAGTGCAGGAACACTGTACAATAAACTTGAATATGATCTCTTACAGGGACTTTCCTCACTGGCCCCAATTAAAAATGAAAATAAAATTACAACTTCAAATCTAAACTGAAACTTGTAGTAACGTGTGAGTGAGTGAGTGTGAATGGACTCACTCTGTTGACTCTTGTCTTTGTGCTTTAGCTGCTGCAACTCCTGTTGTTTCTCATGGTGCTCCTGCTCTCGCCTCCTCTGCTCCATATTAAACTAAAACAACCCACACACATTTAGATTATAGCAACATACAGTATAAAGCCAAGGTAAGAAAAAAATATATAATGTAAAATATTATTTCAAGAAGCTAGCTTATGGTTTTATACAGACAGTTAAAATTGTACTTAATGTTTAGTTTTATATCCTTTACCCGGATGTGCTGGTGCAGTTGCTGTTGGGAGATGGTGCGGGGCTGAGAGGAGAACGGCGTGAGGAGTAAAGGCGGGTGCAGCGGGGTGAGGAGCGCCGTGTCGGAACCAGGGCGCATCCCCCGCTCTCCCACCCTGAGGTCCATGGGAAACAAGGTCGCGCACGACACCGGCACTGCCACGGAGGAATCTGGGAAAAGAGAAGAGGGAGACGAGAGAGGCGTCAATTTGCTTCATCCCCACTAAGAGCAGTCGATTTACACAATACTCTGTGGGAAAACCCTACCTGAAAAACAATGAGCACATGTAAACAGAGGCAAAATAAACCAGTGTTTGGAGAAAACACGTAAAAAAATACACCAGAGTTATGGTTTCATATAACAGATACTTTGCAACTGCAAGACTCAGTGCAGGTTAGCACCATTTCAAACATTCTGGGAGAACTGCAGGCTGGATAAACAAAGAAGACTTAAGACAAGACAGTTCACTGTGTAAACTACGTTTCAGGCTATATCATAATAACCCTGAATTGTAGCTTTAGAGCAGGGGTCTCAAACTCGCGGCCCGCGGGCCAATTGCGGCCCGCAAGACGATATTTTGTGGCCCCCACCTTGATATGAAAGTTTAATGTTAGTGCGGCCCGCAAATTTTTTTTTTTTATAAAGTTTTTTTTTTTGGGGGGCATTTTTTCATTTTTATTGACAGGACAGTGGATAGAGTCTTGGAAAGGGGGGAGAGAGAGAGTGGATGCGGAAAGGGCCACAGGCCGGATTCGAACCCGTGCCGCCGCGGTCAGGACCAAGTCTTGTTACATGGGCGCCCGCTCTACCAACTGAGCTAACCAGGCGCCCTCGGCCCGCGAGTTTTATGTGAATGGCAGTTTGCCGTGGAAGGTCCCTTTGTTGCGCGAGCCCGAGCTGAACGAACCTACCAATCACTAGCGGGGTATATGGCTCCCGGGGGCGGGCAATCGGCCGGGCTTGATGCAAGCAGAGAAACATTTCACAACAACTATGGCGGCGCCCGTGTAACATCGCATAAGCTTGCTTAAAGCTTGATTTATACTTCTGCGTTGAATCGACGCCGTAGCCTGACGTGCACCTCTACAGAAATGTAACTACACGTCGCGGCGACGCAGACCGCAACAGCTGTGATTGGTCCAGTCTCTCAGCGATACTGAGCGGCCAGGACCCCAGACAACCACAGAAAGTTCTACTTCTCTCTGCCTCCATCTTTTCAATGTTTGTTCACACAAATCGACTCAGACATATTTTCTCTTTTCGGCGTTGCAGTAATGTCAGTAAAAGTTCTGTGGTTTCAACAGTTATTAGCTCCAAACTCCGCTCAGTTTCTGTTTGTAGTACAAGAAGAAGAAGGAAACTCATAGAGACGCCGCCGCCAACTAGCGGTTTGGTGGTGTAATTGCAGAGCAACACAAACACAGCAGGCACAACTTTATTGCGGAGTGACACCAAGTGGAACGAATATATATCTTGTCACACAGCCCCAATCATGTCTTTTTCAAAGCCTGCAGTGAGAGAAAGGTTGGTGACGAGCACAGACAATTTCAGGAAAAGTGGGAGACGCAATAGAGGCCATGTTCAGAAGAACCGTTCATGTTCTTCAATGTTTCCATTCATGTTCAGGACAGGTTCATGTTCAGAAGAACCGTTCATGTTCAGAAGAACCCATTCAAGTTAAAGAACTGTTAATAATGATGTTTGAGAAGATTGTTTTTTTTTTAACAAAGCTTTTTTTGTGGAATACCTGATGCGGCCAGCCTCACCCAGACTCTGCCTCCAACGGCCCCCAGGTAAATTGAGTTTGAGACCACTGCTTTAGAGTCACTTGAGGTGAACAAACATTTGGCTTTATTTTGTTTTTTTAGCAAGCAACCACTGCTGCAACCTTAAAATGTATTACATTTAGCACAGAAAATGATATGAAACTATGCTGGAACTAGACTACCAGTTCCAACGGCTAGCTTAAAAAGGAGGTGGGACAGTAGGCTACTACTTGTTAAGCGAGCCTGTTCTACTAGCCTCTAACAGAAATGTATTTTCTCATTTTCTTTCATTATTTTCTTTTATTCATTTAATTTCTAAAGCTAAAACATGGCAGTGGGCTTTCAGTCCATAGTTTAAGATAAATGACTATCTATAACTGTACTTAGCAGTAAAATATGAGCACCTCATCTTTAAACAAAGATAAATGCCAATTAGCCTATTTTGTTAGCATTCAGGGTTGACATATCCCATGAGTCTTAGCCATTGGTACACAGGCAAAGCCTCATGGGAGCTGTAGTTGGGAGAGGCCACCAAAGTAGACTCAATTACATTTAGCGGCCTTTCTTAGATGTGAAAAGCATGTGACTACAAGTTTTGTATCCTAACTGAGAAAATTGGTAAAAAGGAAGAGTTACATGGACTCTCTGGCAACAACCACCCAAACAGGTGCCCCAAGCAGGATACTGAGCCTCAAAGTGATCCAGATAAAAAATGATTAAAAAACGATGATGAAACTGTCCGACAGCAATGAAATCAACTGCTGATTAAAAGTTATTTTTGTACAAAAAGTAGATCAAATCAATATCAACAGTATGTCTTTTAATTTCTAAACTAGTAAAATAAACTAGTAAAATAAAAAAAGATTGTCAGTGCTTTGTTTTCTTTGAGTTACACCATATATCACTCTCTCTGTCTGTCTGTGTGTCTGTCTCTTACACGCACACACACACACACACACACATTTCCATGCTCTTTGCATGCTACTGGGGTTATTTGCATTGCATGGCTGAGTCAATGGGAAAGATTGCCTCATCCGGCGCTAAAAACAGGATCCAGGAAGGGAACAGCTTGGGAAAAGGCTGGGGGTGGTTTCTGTCTATGAGACACACATACACACACATTATTTGCACGCACGCACACACTCAAGTATACAGATGCACTTGCATACGCGCAAAAAAATGCACACTGACTCACACACTGACACAGAAACACAGCTGTTAACAAACACAGACACTCACATGTGTCCCACCACTAACTAACATGAACGCACACGTGGATAATACTGTAGCAAGTGACACACACGTTCACAAATGTATATACGTTTATCCGTACACTTAAATAAACCCGCACACACACACATCCACATGTGGCACACTCATACACAGCTGCACACACAAGACAGGCTTGAGCAAACACCTATTGCACAAACCTGCCTTAAACCAAAACTTTAAACACACACAGAGCGAGCCTTGAAATAACTTGGTGTGACATCATCTCCTTGCTGCTGCGCCTGGTGCTCAGATGTCAGTGTGTGAAGTAAATGTCACTCATAGAGGGGCTTGGCCTGATGCCAACAGCAGCAATGGGAATTTGGGAATGGGTGAAAGGGAATAGAAAAGAATGGAATAGAACAGAAAACAAAAGAATAGAAAAGACGGATGTTATTGCCGTTGTTTCTAATAGTGCGCACACACACACACACACAAACACACGCATGCACATGCACACACAGTGAGCTTGAGTTACTGTGGTCTCATTAGCATCACTGTTTGGGTTAATGTGACATGGCAGTATGTGTGTGTATGTGTGTGTGTGTGTGTGTGTGTGTGTGTGTGTGTGCGTGTGTGTGTGTGTGTGTGTGTGTGTGTGCAGTATCAGAACTCCTCCTCCATATTAGGAGGTACGAATGCAGAGAGACAGTCTGAATGCCGAACATGGCTGGAATGACAGAAAGCCCTTGGCAAACACACAAACACACACAGTCTCTGTAATGACAGCAAGGAATAACAAAGCTATTATTCTGAGAGAAAGAAGAGGAGAACATGCTTATACAAGGAAACAAAGGCTGCTACAGTACACACATATTCACACACGCTCACAGTCAGGAACACCAGCGTCTCTCTTATTCCTTGCTTCCCATGAGTTATAAATGGCAAAACATACACTGGTCCAACATTTACCTACACAGGGCCTTTTGTTTCTACAGGGAAAACACACGCACATACACACACACACTCGTAGAGTAATCCAGTGATGTCACCTCCAGTTTCCAGTTGTTGGTAAAGTATAAATAAATAGATGTAAAATGAGGGTGCAAGAAAAAGAAACAGGAAAGGGATTAAGGATGAAGGCAAGAAACAGAGAACAGGAGGATGCAAAATGGTTCTCTTGTTGATTTTGTACCTGAGGTTTGCTGAGAGAAAAGACGGTTTATTCACTTCTTCACCTTGTCATTATGACCATTATCACCTTGCATGTTCTACTTTTAAAAAATCCTCAGTATTACGAAATGTTGAAAATAGGGCTGTGAAAGTCAACGCGATAATAACGCATTAACGCAAATTCGTTTTAGCGCCACTAATTTCTTGAATGCATTAACGCAATTTGCAATTTCGGAGGTTGTAGCGGATACTAGCATCATATGAAACTAAAAAATATCAAGAATCCATTGTACCAACCATGTCATATAACTTGTTGAGAAGAAGGCTAAATAACGCTCCAAACTTGTGCTACATTTTGGCGAGGAAAAAGGGGTCCCTTGACCTCTTACCTCAAGATATGTGAATGAAAATGGGTTCTATAGGTACCCACGAGTCTCCCCTTTACAGACATGCCCACTTTATGATAATCACATACAGTTTGGGGCAAGTCATAGTCAAGTCAGCACACTGACACACTGACAGCTGTTGTTGCCTGTTGGGCTGCAGTTTGGTATGTTATGATTTGAGCATATTTTTTATGCTAAATGCAGTACCTGTGAGGGTTGCTAGACTACATTTGTCATTGTTTTGTGTTGTTAACTGTTTTTCTATTATAAATATATACATATATTTGCATGAAGCAAGCATATTTGTCCACTCCCATGTTAATATAAATATTTGAAAAATCCCCATTTAAGATACATATTGAACAGATAAAATAAGTGTGTGATTAATTTACAATTAATCACGATTAACTATGGACAATCATGCAATTAATTGTGAATAAATATTTTTTTATGGATTGACAGCCCCAGTTGACAAACTTGATTTGTTGTTGTGTTGAAATGCCATAGACATGCAATCATTTGGCAATGAAAATCACTTCATAAATTACATTGTTGGCTTGATATGATCAGTCTGATAACACTTAGTTGATTCTCACTGGATAACAATATAAAGAGGCTTTCACTGACTTTGAACTCTGTAACTTTCAGTCTGTATGCCCAGTGACCACTTTCTTTTCCCTTATTTGCTCACAGCTCACACCTCTAAAGAGTGTGTTATAGTATGTAGAGCATGCAAACAGAGGTGAGAGGGTAAGTTATTGACTCAATGACAAAAAAAGACAAGGCATGATGGAAAGCTTCCGCACTGTAAGGAATATATTGCTCCATCTCTATATGATTAAGGACGTGTGTATGAGTCTACATGGCCTGAAACGAACTGTGATGAAATGTGATTTTTGCTTTATTAAGCAACTGTAAAGTTACTGCGTTGACTTCTTTAAAGGCAGGTTTAGATTAAAGCGCCAGTAGGTAGAATATTTTTGGCATCATTGGGTAAAAAATTCCATAATAACCTTTCAGCATATTGTAATTCAAGTGTTCTGAGAGAAAACTAGACTTCTGCACCTCCTCATGGCTCTGATTTAAGGCTTTAAAAAAATCTAGCTTGTGAAGGGAGACTTTGGTCAATCACAGGTAATTTCAGAGAGAGAGCGTTCCTATTGGCTGTTCATTCAATGGAAGGAGCTGTCAATCACTCGCAAACTCCGACCAGACGGTCAAACTAGGCAGGGCTGATCAAATATGAATTAACATTCTGTTACTGTAATGCCCATTTCCACCCGATTCAACTGTTATCAGGCCATTAAGTGGGACATTAGGAGCCTACTACGTCTTCTGCGTTGTAAAAGTGAAAGTGAAACTTAAAAGCAACACGTTCTAAGATGTAAAACTGAATGAAACATCATGTTTTGAACACAAACAAAAAGGCTTCTTTAGGTTTAGGCAAAAAAAAACACTTGGTTAAGTTTAGGGAAAAGCATCGTGTCTTGAGTTAAAATAACTACGAACACAAAGACAGCTACACATACCAACACACACCTTTTTTCAGTGATCTACCATGTGAATAGATGATAAAACCTACCAGCGGGTGTAATAGGCCCCTATTGACCAACATATACAGGGCTTATAGCGACTGATAACGCCTATTTAATAACCAGACAACAGTCTAATTGGCCTCTATTTCTCACCTTTTTCAGATTACCTGTCTCATGCAATACTGTCAGGATATAGTGACCATTTTATAAAAAAAACTTTTTTTTAAAATCATATTTGCTCCAAAGTTCCTACCCCAGCTTTAACACCAGTAAGTACATCATGGCTTTGTTGCATCTACAGTTTTCACAAATTACTGTGTGTAGTCAGTAGCACTTCAGCAGCACATGAAACTGGGTCCTTCAGTTGAGGAATAATCTCGCTGACCACTTAGCCACCCTGCTGCCCAGTGAGTGGATACATGATGTCTCTCAGAATTGTTAAAATAACTGATAATGACACAGTTCCCATGTAGCCAACATGACTTTAAGTCTAGGAACCGTGTTGCGGTTTAGTCTCTGGACCTCTGCAACCACATTTAATCCCACCACAGTCTCTCTCTCTCCTGGGTCTCTCCGAGTAATACGAGGCTCTAATGTTTTTAGTTCTCTTAAAGAATGATATTGTGTTACAGTTCATTACATCTGCGTGCTGTACTCAGGGAAGAATAACACATTCTGACCCTGTGGTTGTGATTCTGTGTTGATTTCATTTAAATAGCACTTTTTTTTTTTTCTGTGCAAATAGAGCTAGGAAGGCATGTACTAGAATAACACACAAAGCATGTGCACACATGTAGACATATATTTAAGCAGCTGGCCCATGTGAGAGCATGAGGTAATATGATATGTTGGCCTTGAGAGTGCCTACGAGTGTCAGGAAAGTCAACAATTAACAACACAAATGCAGTGCTTAAACATTATGAGAGTGTGAGTTGTACCTGTACTTCAAACATGCATCACTATTGAGTAGTTTCAAACTTTTTTTCGACAACTGAAACTGCATTATTTTGGAATTTTCATCAGCTGCATTTTAAAGCTGCCATATATTTTGTTGGTTGAGGTGGGTCAGGACGCTGCAGGATTTGTGGGAAATTCAGACTTAAAAAAAACACCAACCTTTACAACTATCAGTGTCATCACTGGTGTAAATAGAAAACACCAAATGTGTCAGTCCTGTTCAGATTAAATGTTGGTGTTCAAAGATGTCCTTAAAGTTATTCTCCTTTTAAAATTTGCATTACATCAAACCCATTTCATACTATTTATGTAGGCCATTATTCAGCTACAGCCAGTCAAATTCTTTGCATACTGTAACTGCTTCTCTATATATAGTTTTCATTGTTATTAGCTGGGTCCGCCAAATTGCATACCCGTGAACAAGGGTATGCAACATGAAAAGATGAGTGCGCACAAAGGACGTGATGACGAATAACACAGAAGACAACATGGTCATGTGTTCAGTATTACATTGTTGACATCTATAGTCTTCTTTACTAACAGCCCGTTTGCACAAAAAGGCATATAAATGCCACGATGAAGTGCAAGGTGTTTATAGAGCGCCTGTCTTGATTTAGGCATGTCTTTTGTGCGGCATATATCCGGTAAACGCATCTGCGTATAAATGCTACAGCAAGAGTTAGTTTTACTTAGCTGACGTATTTATTTTAAGCAAAACCATGACGTTTTCCCTTACCCTAACTAAGTGTTTTTCTTGCCTAACTGCAGACGTTTGCGTGGCATACAAATGACACGCAAAAAGGCTAAAATGCTACTCATGCTACTCATGACAAGCGGAATGTCAGTGTAATGTTGTGGTATTTATACGCGTTCCTGTGAGACCGGGTTGTCACTGAAACGAAGTGAAGCACAACTAAGCCCACAGTTTAACAGGGTCGTGTCTTGAAGGTCACCCGCAAATTGTGAAAACTTGCAAAAACGTGCAAAACTCTCGCGAGACTCGCTGCCCCATGACCTATCCTAACCTTAACTATTCCAGGTCAATGCTTAACCTTAACCATCTCGCAAGAGTTTCCCAAATTGTGGGTTACCTTCTAGACAAAACCGTTTAATAGAGAGACAGTAAGAGTTGTTCTTCTTCTGTTGTATTTCTGACAGTAGCTGCTCAAGGTGGGTAATGTTGAACAGAACACTGACACACGTGTTATCAAAAAGCAATTATTGTTACCAGCAGGAACCACAGGTGTTGATGTCAGGTACAATCAGCTCCTCTTGAAACAATGCACAGTAGGTTGACTTTGTGTGTGTGTGTGTGTGTGTGTGAGTATTATGTGGGAGTGTCAGTGCGTCATTATGGAAATCACCAACGACGCAGTGTGATACGGCCTGTCTGGTTATAGAGGCCGTTGGGAATGTGCTGATTTATCTGACAGATTAGGTAGATTACAGGCACATGTATTTATGCTCCGTGCAGACAACATGAAATACTCTGTGCATGTATATGTATGTGTGTGCATGTGTGTGACTGACAGAGATAGTCTATCCCACAGCATGACATTTGGTAATCCCTTCCTGCTGATTCCTCCCCTCTCTATTCTTTCATTCTGAACTAGTGTCCTGCTTCGACTCAGGACTCGTTCTACAGGTAAGACAAGGATATACAAAAGGTTTCTCTCTCTCTCTCTCTCTCTCTCTCTCTCTCTCTCTCTCTCTCACAGAGAGAAAAGGGTGAGGAGAGAAAAAGACACACGGTGTGAGAGAACATGACCAATAAAATCAGAAAAATAATAATAAGAAAATGAAAAAATGGGACAGACCAGACCAGAGAAGGAAGTCAAAAGGCAAGTTGGTCAGCAATCTTTAACAACCTGTAGATAAGTCTAGTCGCTGTCTGCACACTGAAGGAGAGCTGACAGCCAGCATAGTGCCACTAGTGACAGACACTCTGTACAAAGTCAACAACCGACCAAGCAGACGCCACCACTTTGTGTCTTGACACACGTCCAAATATAGCTGCATAACGCCTTCATCTGTTTTGACTGTACTCTGTGTGTGTGTGTGTGTGTGTGTGTGTGTGTGTGAGTGAAATCACATTACACCTTTTAGAGGCGACAGCAGCTACTTTCAGTAGATAAAGATGTCATTACCTCGGGGTATCTGTGAGGTCGTTAGTACGAAAAAAGACTTTGATGCAAATTAAAGCCATTTCAGGCGAGGGAAACTCATAAGCAGAGTTACTAGATGTCTGAGAAAGAGGGAAATCAAGAGAGAAGAGTCAGGGAGGAAGAGCAGATGAAAAAAAAACAGACTGAAAGAAAATAAAGAGGGATAAAGAATGGAGTAAGAGACAGAGGGGAGAGGACTGACAGGACAAGCATCTTGGCTCCATCTCTATCACTCTCTTAACCTCAACATTGGAGTGGCTTGCAGCTGTGTTATTATAATGTGTATTGTTGCATGTTGTGTGTACAGTGTGTTGAAAAGGTTATTTGCATAAAGTGAGCTGCATCTCTTACCTCTTTCTTTGTGCCACTGCAATTAAAACATGTTTGATTTTGTCATTGTTTCCTGTGTGTGTGCACGTGTGTGTGTGAGTGAGTGAGAGAGCGAGAGAGTGTTCGTTCCAAACAATTACTGATCCAAGTTTACAGCGAGTCTTTCCAGCTCTTTGCCAAAGAAAACAGTTCCCATTTCATCTAAAGCAAACAAACGCAGGGTCAAAGCCGCGGGTTCAAGTCTGGCTTTTCTTAAACAAGTGAAGATGCCTGATAATCTGCAAAAAAAAAAAATATCTCACTGCAGCAGGAATTATGGGACTGGATGTGAAATGGTCAGTTCTTGGAGTCAGTTCTTGACAAATTTATAGCAAACAACTTTGAGAAAATAAGTTTAAAAGTTTCCGTTTTCCGATCAAATATTTATCTGGCATAACAGAGCACTGATATTTTGTTAGTCTTAAAACAAAAAACTAGTGCATGTCCGCGCTCGTCTGGTGGGAGAGGCTTAGGACAGAGAGGGGAGAGCTGCAGGATGAGGGCTGTATTTTCAATTTTTGTTTTCTTTTTCCAGAAAACTGCCCACCCTGGGGTACCACTTGAATTACAATATGCTGAAAGATTATTATGGAATTTCTTTTTGCCATATGATGCCAAAAATATACTGCCTACCCCCGCTTTAACTGGTACCAAATTGAGTTGTATACTGTCAGGATCTTACTATTCCTCACTTCCTGATTTATGAAATCAAAAACTGAACTTTATGCTGAAAGTGCATTTTTGACCTTCCTCTAGACGGTTGGTTCTGACTCCATTAATCATGACAGGAGGTATTCGGGGATTTATCTAGAAAACAGACAACAGATAAATTACTGCAGGGAGTTCAGTTGAAACAGGATAACTCGCTAGGACATTTTCTTTTGGGCAATTTAAGTCATTGCTACAAACTTGATCTTAAAGTTGTTAATTTAATTTAATTTAATTTGCAAAAAAAAAAAAATTAAGAACATTCATCTAGGAGTTAGATATTTAGAAGTACAGCAGCTTTCTCATAGGAACAAAAGTGTGGGACACTAAACAAACCCAAAATAGCAGCGTTCCCAAAACAGACGCAGCTACTGTGCAACAACACACAGGCCAATGTCAGTGGCCCCCTGCAACCGATCCCACACTGGACGTTCCTATTCACATTAAAGGTGCATTTCAAGTCATCTGCTGTATGGAAAACACGCTGTGTGTGAGAGAGAATTGATAATAGTATTAGACATTTACACATAGATACGTGCATACATTTGTGTGCATGTGCATGTAAGAGTGTGTGTGCGTGACGGCGGAGAGGACTGTGAGTGTACGTGCTTTGTGTGTGTGTGTGTGTGTGTGTGTGTGACAGTAACAGAGGAAGGTTGATATATAATGCAGCATGGGTCCAGTTTCCTAAGTCCTCACTGAGTTTCCATAAACATCCAAGGCCACTGTCTGTTAGGTCAGCAGGCTCTCACAAACACACACACACACACACACACACACACACACAGAGTACATCTCTTGTATTATGTTGCTGCTGTTAAAACAAGTGTAGTAGCGACAGCAGTGCAAGAAGAGTCTCACAGAATGAGTGAGACAGACAGAGAAGGAATTAATTAACACAAGAAAGAATATCTCTCTCTCTCTCTCTCTCTCTCTGTCTCTTTCTACCGCTCTCTCTCTCATCACAGCTCAACACACTCACAAACACACACAACAGCCAGCAGGCTTCCAGAGCGCAGTTAAGATCCAAGGAGTTTGACACAACAGGTCTCACCTCCCCAGTCACAAGATATACATGTCCACAGAAACAACAGATTGCACACATACACACACACTGAATAAACGGTAAATAATGTCAAAGGCACATACCCGTGTTTGTCTTGTAAATATCCGGCTGTGTGAAAACCCCAGTAGCACTTCTGCCTCAGCCAGCTCACAGCAGGATCTATAATTAGACAGCGAGCTCCACTCCCCTCCAGTCATCTTTTACTGTCGGCCACATCCTCTTTTCTTTAACTCCTTCTCTTTCTTCTCCTCCCTCTCTCTCTCTCTCTATCTCTCTGTCTGTATTTGTTGACGCTGCTGTCCGACACCAAACTGTTGATTTCATCATTTCATTCACACACAGAAGCACCTTGTCTGGGGGAGTATCTGCAGACTACATACAGAAAAAGTTTTTTTAAAAAAAAAAGTTTTTAACTCTTTTAAATGCTGCCTAGGAATCAAATCTAAATTAAAATCAAAATGAAGAACTGTGCAGTCATTCAACCTGAAACTAAATGTGCAGACTTAGAAAACGGTTAACAATATAAAAATAATGTGATGAAATATAAGACCTTTAATAACTGTTTAAGGACCCTGTTGCATTTCAGCTTCTCTTACACTACAATCATTTCAATTGTCACACTTTCGCCAGTGACGACCGTCAGCTCTTTGCCATTGCAGGATCTTTACAATCCATCCCATAAACAACGGGGATTGTAACCACGGTAACGGGGGTGGTCGGGCCGGCAGGAAGTTGAGTCTATAAAAACACAACAATGAGAGAAGCAGGGTGGCTTCCTGTTTAAGAGCTGAGTTTAGACTCCCATTTCCTCCCCTCTCCTCCCCCTGCTGCTGTTGTGACGCTGCTGCCGCAGTGCCCTCGAGCCCTACAGCAGTAAAGTTCCCCACTGGACTACATGCTCGGATGGTAAAACTAAAAAACGGCCGTGGCTTCTCTGACACGGCACAATACCGACTCTTTTCTCATACACACCGACTCCCAAATCACTGTTCCCGTTGCCCTCAATGTATGGCTTTAGTGAAAAGCTGACACCCATTAACGACTCCGATTAATGACTAACAGTGGCCCTGAAGGCAGCACACTAATGTACTGAACACACACATCACTCACAAACACACCCATTACAGGAACATGGAAAACTACCAAGTAAACGATTGACAATCCAGTTAAATTGTGTTTCAATTGCTCGTGGGAGTGAATGGGGTTGAATCGAACTTGTATAAGTAAGGAACTTAAAAGGTGCTCTATCCATATAGCCAGAGCAATAATATAGTAGCAACTATTTGCTATGTAAAGATATAGAGGAGTAATGTCTACCTGAGCAGAGAATGAAGTCGCTCTCCCTGTGTGTGTGTTGTAATCCGAGCTTCTTCATGCTTTGTTTACTGCCGGCCGTGCGTGCTTTCGGTGCATGTTCAGGCAGGCATGCCAGGCTAACTGTTTCCCCCTGCTTCCAGTCTTTATGCTAAGCTATGCTAAGCTAAGCTAAGCTAAGCGTCTCCTGGCTGTAGCTTCATATGTAACAGATTAGTTACAGTGGTATCGATCTTCTCATCTAAAAGGCCTTTGCACACCAAGTCCGTATTTTCCGTCCCAAAATTGTCACATGTTTAAAAATAAATACGACCTGACGTTGTGTCAATCACGTTTACACACCGGCTCTGAAACTTTCATCCGTCATTAAAGTTTTCAGAACGAGTTCGATTTCTGCGCAAGAGTGTTGTTTGATCACTCAGAGCCACCGTCCGAGGAAACGTCATCATCTAAAATGGCATGATAAACATTCACTTCATCTCCCAGAACAAAGCACTTTACGATAAAGAAATACAATGCTACAGAGATGCGGAAATTAAAGATAGATTGTGATAGGTGATTGCAGAACAGCTCAGTGTCAGGCATGGTTGCAAAACAAAAGATGTACTAAAGATTACACAGTAGTAATTGTGCTCCAGGCAGCTAAACGACAGATTCTTGCTAATGTCATTCATTCATTCGTCCCGTTTGGGACTAGCACTATCCATTGGATCTACATAATTAATTCAGTTTTGTCTGGTTTCCGCAACAAATTGAATAATAAAACGCACCAGACTCAGTGAGCAAGTTTTCTGTGCGTAACGTTTTTTAGCGGATGATGGATTAAAAAAAAAAAAGCATACGAAAAATAGTTCTTGGTGTGCAAAGACCTTAACTTTCGGCAAGAAAGAGAACAAATATATCTCTCAACATGTCAAACCATTCCTTTAAATTTGCCATAACGTAATAATGCGAAGCGTTTCCAATGTTTTTATTTTTTCAAATATATAGCGGGGTGCAGACACAATAGCCTATAATATAAACTGGAAAAACAAAGTTTGGAAACTTGTGTTTGGTGGATTATTTCTCTGTTGTTACAATGCTAATTGGCATTGTATTTTGCATCGTTGGAAAGCCTGTTTATTTACCTTCGCAATGATGTCCCACTTGTAAGGATCATGCATTTGTGGGATGAGCAGCACAGCTGATTATGTGGGTAGCGCCCAAGAAAAATTTGCCAAAATGCTCTAAACAGTGTATTCTCATAAGGCTACCAGGAAGCCTGCAATGACTGCCCTTCACCGTCAGGCCCGTTTGCGCTGGTGTCGACAACACAGACAATGGAACCTGAACATGTGGGGGAATGTCATGTTCAGTGATGAGTCCAGGTTCTGTCTGCAAAAGTTGGACGCCACGGTCAAAGTATGGAGACGACGCGGAGAACGCTATGCTGATTGTAGCACCGATGGAGTAACAGCTTTTGGTGGGGGCTGTGTCATGGTGTGGGGCGGCATCTTCCTCACTGGCAAAACAAGGCTTGTCAACATTGAAGGCCATCTCAATGCAGGGAGATATCGGGATGAGATTCTGCAGCCAGTGGCGATCCCATATCACCACAATCTGGTACCTAACTTCATCCTCCAAGATGACAACGCTTGCCCCCACAGAGCCAGGGTTATCACAGACTACCTCCACAATGTGGGAGTAGAGAGAATGGAACGGCCTGCCAAGAGTCCACACCTCAACCCAATTCAACATGTGGGATCAGGTTGGGCGTGCTGTACGTGTTAGAGTGACCAACACAACCTCGTTGGCTGACCTGCAACGAATCCTGGTTGAGGAATGGAACGCCATCCCACAGCAACGTGTGACCAGGTTGGTGACCAGCATGAGGAGGAGGTGCCAGGCTGTTGTGGCTGCGTATGGATCTTCCAACGCTACTGAGGCTCCTGACATATTGTATTAAATGAATAAAGTGTAAAATAGCCAATATGTCTTGTTTGTTCCTTGTTACTGATAGAGAGTTCAATCATCCAATCCACCAAACAACTCAAAACAAGAGTCAACACCAACAGGAGAATACACTGATTACCATTGACGGAGCATTTTGGCAAATTTTTCTTGGGCGCTACCTACATAATCAGCTGTGCTGCTCATCCCACAAATGCATGATCCTTACAAGTGGGACATCATTGCGAAGGTAAATAAACAGGCTTTCCAACGATGTAAAATACAATGACCATTAGCATTGTAACAACAGAGAAATAATCCACCAAACACAAGTTTCCAAACTTTGTTTTTCCAGTATATATATGGTCGATTATAATCACTGACTAATAGCTTACATTATGGGGGAGAAACTATTTCCCGGCATGGGTCATTTCAGCTGACTGGTAGTGCTTTTGCAATGCTACAGTCTGCTTACTTCAGTTTTGGGGAAGTGTAGTGGTGTGATGTGTCTGCAGAGATCACCTGCCAATCAAACCCGTTGCGCCAATGTGACACCTTTCTGTAGGTGGTGCTGTTTGTTTTCTTTGTCCGTTCAACCATGTCGGGTGTAGCAGCTCGAGATGAGTTTTATTTGTTTAAAACAAGGATCTGTTCTTCTGGAATTGCAACCAAACCATTTTCCAAGGAAAGACCAACAAGACATCTAGAGTTTAGAGCAACAATTTTGAATAATTTTGATTCACTGTTGTTTATAACAATCAGTGTTTAGTATAGGGCAAAACACATATATCAGTATTGAAGTGATTATTACTCTAATTGAGTAAAAGGTGCAGGAGGTGAGGGTGTTTTCACTATAAAAATCTACAGAGTTGCTAAATCCGCCTTGTGCAACACAGGATCTCTATGAATAGTCTGGTAAACTGACAGTTAGGATCACATGCTCTTTACTCTGGAAGCTCTCTATGACTCTCTCCCATCAGACCCCAATACTTTTACACAACCGACTGAACGGCGTGTGTAACACTGAATGTCAAAACATGTTATCAGTCATTCTTAAATCAGATAGTGATTGATTTTATTGCATAATGTAAAAGTTTAAGTCATTTTGTTAAAAGAAAAGAATAGGTTTTTGTAGACATATAGTGCATCCTATCTTCTTATGACGGTTCGTATGATATCTTTCAAAAAGTTATATCTAATTTTTTTGTGCGTTCACACGAGCAATCAGCGTGCCTGTGAAAGCCCACTGCAGTGCATAACCGGTTTAGACAACAAAACTACTTAGGTTTAGGAAAAGATTGTGGTTTTGGTTAAAATAACTACATTTGTTACGTAAAATAATTATGTTTGTTTCGTAACATATGTAGGTGACGTTTATTAAGTACGCAAGTTCCGTAACAATAGTAAGTTGAAATAAGTCAAGGTCAACTTTTTGGATTCACAAGGGACATGAAAAGTGGCTTTCTTGGGGAAAGTCCTGTGTTTTGTGATTTTTTAGGTTGTAGTGGGCTCAGTTTTAAAGCTAGAGTGAAGTAACGCTTCAAACTTGTGCTAAATCATGGTGAGGAAAAACTGGCATGGCCATTTTCAAAGCGGTCTGTTGACCTCTGACCTCAAGATATGTGAATGCAAATGGGTTCTATGGGTACCCACGAGTCTCCCCTTTACAGGCATGCCCACTTTAAGATAATCACATGCAGTTTGGGGCAAGTCATAGTCAAGTCAGCACACTGACACACTGACAGCTGCTGTTGCCTGTTGGGCTGCAGTTTGCCATGTTATGATTTGAGCATTATTTTTTATGCTAAATGCAGTACCTGGGAAGGTTTCTGGACAATATTTGTCATTGTTTTGTATTGTTAATTGATTATATACGTACATTTGCAGAAAGCAAGCCTATTTGTCCACTCCCATGTTGATAAGAGTATTAAATACTTGACAAAATCTTATAAAATTAAGCGACATTTTGAACGGATACAAAATGTGTGATTCATTTGCGATTAATCGCGATTAACCACTTTAATCGGTTGACAGCCCTAGAAAAAAGTCATTAAAAGTACCTAAAAGGAGAAAGGAAAAACAAATCTCTCACACTCCACCTCTTTTTTTTCCTCCTCGTCTCTCTCTTTCTTTGCCATTCTCTCTCTCTCTGTCTCCACCTCCTGCTCTCACTAACATTCATTCCCTCTCCAACTTATCTCCCTCCCTCCCTTACTCTCTCTATCTCCTATCTCTCTCTCTCCCTCCTTCATCCTGAGGAATCCACAGCTGTCGCTCCCATTCAAAACCTCTCCTCTTCCCATAGCAGCTGGCCAGACTGTGGTTTCTGTGTGTGTGTGTGTGTGTGTGTGGGTAGGCCTGCCTGCCCTCCTACAACTGTCGCCAAACTATTTCTATATTTATGGTGCTGCTCGGTTGGTGCATACTTGAGTGTTCAAGTGTAAATGGTAGTGTGTGTGGCTGTCGACAAGTTCAAGAACTACCCTTTACTGTGTGTGTGTGTGTGTGTGTGTGTATGTGTGGGTTACAAGGAGAGCAAGATGAGGACGACCCTCTTAAGTGAGAACATTTTGCCGGTGCTCACATCTACAGAGGGTTAAGTGAGGACACCAGGGCCACCTAAATCATCAATGTGTCTGCTAGATCTCTGGCACCAGGCCTTGTGGAGGAAGGATGAATTTATGTTCTTATCATGTACGGAAAAAATCCACGCTCAGAAATTCTCATACTCCCCAAACTCATCTGCCATGTTCAGTACATTAAATACTATATTCATGACGTGTTCTCACTACTTTCTATATACTTAACTCTATTTGCCTACATTTTGCAGAATGCATTTTGACAGCCCCCTTACAGTGGTTGCCAGACATGTTGCATTCAGGCAAAAAGCAGGATGTGTTTATGTCATTTCTGTTTAAACAAGTAAAACAAATTGATGAATAATTCATCTCAAAATATAACAACCATTTTTATGCCACAGCAATATTGCTATACTGTTTTTTCAGGGTTTCTGCCATTGAAAATACAAGACTAAGAGTCAACAGCCATGCTAGCAGCATTGAGACGATGTACTTTGGCGCAGTGGTGCTTTGAGCAAAATATATAATACATTAGCATGCTGATGTTTAACACATATCATGTTTAACATGTTCTGCAATGCATTCTGGTCTACTAATGTCACAATGAATGCAGACGCTGGTATATTTTCATGAATGTAACCTTGTTTGACTGCATAATGTCAGATTCTGGAGAGACAAAAATGACGTTTAGTGTGTTGTTGACTTAAGAAACACGAAAAATGGACCAATTAAAATAAAGTAGACTTCAAAATGTAAAGTACAAAGATTAGGGCTGTCAATCCATTCAAATATTTAATCGTGATTAATCGCACATTTTTTATCTGTTCAAAATGTACCTTAAAGGGAGATTTGTCAAGTATTTAATACTCTTATCAACATGGGAGTGGGCAAATATGCTCGCTTTATGCAAATGTATGTATATAATCATCATTGGAAATCAATGAACAACACAAAGCAATGACAAATATTGTCCAGAAACTCTCACAGGTACTGCATTTAGCATAAAACATATGCTCAAATCATAACATGGCAAACTGCAGCCCAACAGGCAACTACAGCTGTCAGTGTGTCAGTGTGCTGACTTGACTATGACTTGTCCAAAACTGCATGTGATTATCATAAAGTGGGCATGTCTGTAAAGGGGAGACTCGTGGGTACCTATAGAACCCATTTTCATTCACATATCTTGAGGTCAGAGGTTAACAGACCGCTTTGAAAATGGCCATGCCAGTTTTTCCTCACCAAAATTTAGCGCAAGTTTGGAGCGTTATTTAGCCTCCTTCACGACAAGCTAGTATGACATGGTTGGTACCAATGGATTCCTTAGGTTTTTCATATGATATCAGTTTGTTCGCTCTTGCTTTATAACTGAGCCCGCTACAACCTAAAGATCGCAGGTTGCCTCAATGCATTAAAGAAAGTAGTGGCATTAAAACAAATTTGCGTTAATGCGTTATTATTGCGTTAACCGGTAAGGGCGCTAATTTAGGAAGCGCTCATGTGGGTCGAATAAACAAGGTCTGCATGCCAATAATACATCCATTTACATAACTCACACACACACACACACACACACACACATAAACATTTCATGTGTCCCTGTCATCTTTCGCTCGACTCGGTGTTGCAATTCGCCTGCCTGAACAACTCATTCATTACACAGGCACCAGGTGTGCTGTCCAGTTTGACAAATGACAGAGAATCCTCCTTCTTCTGCTACACAGACAACAAAAGCAAAGCTAAGAGTCCCGCTCAGGACTTTATTGACATTCTGTTTCCTGTCTTGAACACTATCGGCTGAACACAATACACCAGTAGCTTTGGTCAACTTTCAAGAATAAATCTGATTGTACTCCACTTCGTGAAGAATCCTCCTTTTGTCCGTTCTAAACAATCAGTGATACCGTTTGTTTCATGGTTGTGGGTGAGCGTGAGTAGTGACTGAACAAACAAGACAATGAGCACTATGTCTGATTGACAAGTGATCTACTGGATCTCAACTTGCATTGCGTCATCTCCATGTATCATACAGACAGGTGATGCGTGAGAGCTTCATCGTTGAACTATTCACGACACTTCTCTGACAAAACCAAATTCCTCTCTTGGAACAGTCATGCTTTGAATCAGCTGCTAATCTATGCAAATAATCTTTGTTGTTTCCTGCGGGTAAATTCTTTTTTTTCCTTGTGTGGTCCTCCACGGGGAGGTCAGAGGTCACGATCGGTTACAAACAGATGAGCTGAGGCTGGAGGGCATTCACTGCTTTGCCCGTGGACACATCAGCGGTGTCAAAGAGCAGTGCTGACCCACTTAGTGACTTTCTAAAAAACTAATTCTAGTGTGTATCAGTGTAGCAGGAAGAATACCTGTTTAAGTATCTAATAGGGCTGTCAAAGTTAACGCGATAATAATGGCTTATTGCAATTTCTTTTTGACGTCACTAATTTCTTTAACGCATTAACGCAACTTGCAATTTTGAATTAACCTCATAAAACTCTGATTGGCCACCGTCATTTTAGAGTTTGTAGCGGGCTTAGTTTTAAAGCTATAGTGGAGATACTGGCATCATATGAAACTAGAAAAAACCTTAAGAATCCATTGGACCATCCATGTCATACTAGCCTGTCGCTAAATAACACTCAAAACTTGCGCTAAATTTTAGCGAGGAAAAACTGGCATGGCCATTTTCAAAGGGGTCCCTTGACCTCTGACCTCAAGATATGTGAATGAAAATGGGTTCTCTGGGTACCCACGAGTCTTCCCTTTACAGACATGCCCACTTTATGATAATCACATGCAGTTTTGGGGCAAGTCATAGTCAGCTGTTGTTGCCTATTGGTCTTGAGTTTGCCATGTCATGATTTGAGCATATTTTGTATGCTAAATGCAGTACCTGTGAGGGTTTCTGGACAATATTTGTCATTGTTTTGTGTTGTTAACTGATTTCCAGTAATAAATATATACATACATTTGCATAAAGCAAGCATATTTGCCCACATCTCCCAATAAGGTACATTTTGAACAGAATAGAAAACTATGGTCAGTAATGCGATTAATGACGATTAAATATTTGAATGGATTGTTAGCCCTAGTATCTAATCATCTTGCTGAATGTTTAACCCATCAGGAATGTGGAGTCTCATGGAACACCTGACAGGAATAAGTACTGTGGAAATGCCCTTTGGCAAAGCAATGTTTCCTCCAGCAGATAAGATACAGCTGCTCAACAACCAACAGCAGCACTGGTCAAACTGGGCAGTTCCCAGGAAAACCCCTCCTCAACTGGCAAATACAAATTATACATGAGGTAAGAAATACACATGCTTTAAATGTATGCACTACGGATGTAAGAAAATATCGATACACATGAGTATCGCGATATTATGTTTTGCGATACATTCTCCAGAACGCTGTATCGATTTTCAATTAACCTCTTAGAAATCCGACGGCCTGCCAGTGGGCCCGGCCGCTGTTCTGTCTTGCGGAGGTTGTAGAGGGCTCTGTTTTAAAGCTACAGTGAAGATACTGGCATCATAGGAACCTGGAAACCCCAAGGAATCGATTGGTACCAGCCATGTCATATTTCAATGTTGCGAAAGAGAATTAATAACGCTCCAAAGTTACGCTAAACTTTGGCGAGAAAAAACTGGCATGGCCATTTTCAATGGGGTCCCTTGACCTCTGACCTCAAGATATGTGAATGAAAATGGGTTCTATCGATACCCACGAGTCTCCCCTTTACAGACATGCCCACTTTTATATTTTATAATAGTGTCACTGGACAGTACGTATTTTCAAAAATTCAAGATGACAAATTAACTTAAATTTTTCTACACATCTGTCCAAGCTCCCTTTCCATCACTCTCTCTTTCTCTCTCACACACACACACACACTCCTGCTGTTTTTAACATCAAACACATTCTCCACATATCCCAACACAGATAAAGCCACTCAACACAGCAGCTCACTCAAAGGGATCTCCCATCTTTATCTTTTATAACACACACACACATATCACATGCAGTCACACAGATATCAGTCCACCTTTATCATCACCATCCTCAATACACTCACACGGCACACTCACACTTTTAAACACAGTATCGGATCAGGCAAACAAATCCTAACGCCACACAACTCTTTAGTGTCAGTTGTTTAATCTCTTCTCACACATACTTTGCCATACTGAAAGGGAAATGATTTCAAATGAGCTGAATGATGTTGCTGGTTATCAGCGGTGAAAACAGAGTCATGAAAACAGTGGTGACTGACAGCCTGTGGTAGTGGTGGAGAGAGTGGTAGCTACAACAAAAGAAACTACAATCTTCAGCAAAGGCTTTTCTTCTGATAAGAACTAGAGTAGATTATCTGCTTTTCCTGTTGAAGCCTCAGTCCACCCTGCAGACAGGAGACTATTTGATTTAACTTGACATAATTAGACACAAACTCATTTTAAAACCGGGTTCAGCGTGCCGAGAATACAACTTTGATAAAGAACACAGATTCACAAATTCACTTTCGGTTCAGTAACTTGTTTTCAAATATTAACCAAAGAGCATTTAATAAATACCAAAGAAAAAAAAACGTCCTGTTAGTGAAGACCAGTGCTTGAAGTAGAAAAAAATAAGTGCCAGTACTCTCTTATTCACATGTTGCCGTGTATATCGGCCGCTATCAGCAATCTCTGTTGACTTATTCATATTTATTCATTCCTTCTTCTGTTTTACACATACACTGCAGCTGGTGATAAATGATGGATTTAACCTGTTTGTGCATCGGCTTTTCATTTGCAGCTGGGCGGCTCATTAGGCACTAACAATAGCACCGCTGCGTGAAACGCACAAATCTTGTCAGTTAATGAGGGTCGGTTAACGGTTACATTTTTTTTTCAAAATTAGCGTTAGCAGCACCCTAATATTGGTCCTTTAAAGCTGAAGTAGGCAAGATTGGAGCAAATATGATTAAAAAAAGTTGTTTTTATAAAACGGTCACTATATCGTGACAGTAGTACATGAAACAGGTAACCTGAAAAAAATCATGTGCCTCCGGTGTCCTCTGGTGTCCTCCGGTGCTCCTAACGGCATCTGCAAGATTTCACAGACCGGAGGAAAACAAGCAGTAAGATCTGAGCTGATCTGAGGTCTGCTGTCCAGCTGCCGTCTATGAGAGCCGGCTGTCAATCACTCGTGAACTCCGACCAAACGGTCAAACTAGGCAGCGCTATTCAAATATGAATCATGTTACGTTAATGCCTATTTCTCGCCTCAAATGTTTTCAGAATCATCTTGTAGTGCACGGTTTAGCTGTAAAATGAGAAAGTTTGTGACGCCGCCGCCATTGTGAAATCTGTTGAAGGAACGCCAAGTTTCGGTCACATGACCGGAGCACAGCCAATAGGAACGCTCTCTCAATGAAATGACCTGTGATTGGTCAAAGTCTCCCGTCACAGGCTAGATTTTCGTATTAGTCGTATACTAGTCGTATTTGATGACTTGGGAGTGAGAACTGGTTGTCTGTTCACATGGAGATTTTTTATCGTGAACATAACATCTCGCGTTGGCTGACAGCCAGAGCATTACCATAGAAAAACAACTTTGGTTCCTGTTGCAAATGCTAAAGATTAATGAACTGAAGTGAACGTGCCAAAAAAGGATTCTGACATTTGCCTCCGTCTCTTATTTCATGTTTTATTTTGATACATCTTTCCATCCCCCTATGTCTATTTCTATATGCACACTGTGGATATATATCTCTATTCCTTTTGCTTCCTTTCTATTCCTTCATCTTATTTTTTCATCCGCGTTCTTTCCTTGGTAAAAGTTAACGTGTTCCAGGAAGGCAGCTTCATGAATATGCACAGTCACACTCGGCCGTCTGCACGGACAACAAAGGAAGAAGACATTAACATTCCTGCACATGCTCTGCACTCTGGTCAGGGATGAACACACACACACATACACACACACACGGACAAAAAAAGAATCCATACATAAAGGCAGTCGTGGACAAACCTCGATGCACTGATACTGAAACACATAGACGGGTGCATGGAGCAGACATTACATGAAATGGTGTAAGTTGATGGAAAAAAAAAAACAATTATGATTTATTACAGAGTTGAGCCACAGATTGGTGAACAGCTGATAGCTCTAGTTTAGAGCTGAAACAATTATTATTACCTCTGACACGGAGGTTATGTTTTCGGCTTGAGTTGTAGATGTCAGCAGAATTACAGAAAAACTATACTGGCCCAATTCTCATGAAACTTGGTGGAAGGGTGTGCATGGGCCAAGGATGTAGCCATTACATTTTGGAGCGGATCCGGATCACAGGGTGGATTTCATTTATGGAAACGGCCTTGGCGGAGGTCTGCGCTCTCCTACTGCCCTTCTGGTTATTTGATATTTTATGAATCATGTATGTAATTTCCTTAACAGAAATGCCAAAAAGTATCTGGTTCCAGCCTCCGAAAAATGTGAATATTTGCTGGTTTTCTTTGTCTTGGTCTAGTGAACTGAATATCTTTGAATTTTGGACTGTTGGTCGGACAAAACAAGCAGTTTGAATATGGAAGCTCAGGCTTTGTATATTCTAGAAAGAGAAATAGGCATTACAGTAACAGAATATTGATTCATATTTCATCGGCGCTGCCTAGTTTGACCATTTGATCAGAGTTTGCGAGTGATTGACAGCTGCCTCCTTTGAATGAACAGCCAATAGGAACGCTCTCTCTCTCTGAAATGACCTGTGATTGGCCAAAGTCTCCCGTCACGGGCTAGATTTTCTAAAGTCTGAAAACAGAGCCATGAGGAGGTGCAGAAGTTTAGTTTGAACACTTGAATTCCAATATGCCGATAGGTTATTACGGAATTTTCGCTCAATGATGCCAAAAATATTCTGCCTACTGCCGTTTTAACTCTGCACATGGTGAGAAATTACTTGGTTTATTAGGTGTCTCAGACCACAAATAGGCAGCACAACTTATTAAAAGCTACTTGTATTTGAATTTCCTTCCATTTGCCAGGAAAATATAGCAGACATTAGTTAGACGTATGCCAGACGTTAAATATAAGATACCTTCAGTGCATTATAGCACATTTTAATTTCAAATTCTAGAATTAAAGAGAAAGACTGACTCTGTGCACACTGGTGAATCTGGTAAAGAAGCACAATGAGCCTGCATGCTTATAAATCACTGCACATATATCATTGTGTATCTTCTATACTTCCTCCTTGTGATATGAACATATTCCACCCCGTGCCATTTGTGATTTGCAAAGTTTACTGCACAGGAACTCCCCCCTCTGCTCTCTGAAATACTGTTGTCAGTTTTCTGCACCGTCTGTGTGTGCGCATCTCAGAAGGGCGTCTCTGAGAAATCCGTCTATACAAACACACACACACACACTAACACACACACACAACACCCTGGTGTGTGCAAACACCCACAGACAGACACAAACACAGACGCACATTAAATAAACATGCATTGTGTCTCTCTCATCCTCCACTTCACCAGGTTGTTGAGATTAGCCTGAATCAGTAAACGTCACTGGAGACCATTCAGCGCGCACACACGCATGGACGCGCACACACACAGTCAAATGTAAAGGCAAGAGTCCATCCAGATGAGAGATGATCCTATCTGCGCTAACAACAGGTTATCTGATCCGAGGTCGGTGTCAGTCACCTCGGTGATCTGGAGTGAATGCGAGCCGTCCATTACTCTCTGCTGCGCTTTAGGTCAGACAATATCAAAATACGGCGAGGAGCTGTGATTAGGGCTAGACTGATATATGGGGCCGGATGATGAGTATCTCTGCCACTAATTTCTAATTAATGCAACCTGCGATGTTTAGGTTGTAGGTTCAGTTTTAAAACTAGAGTGGATATACTAGCATCATATGAAACTAAAAAACCTAAGGAATCCATCGGTACCAACCACGTCATACTAGCTTATCGCAAAGGAGGCTAAATAAAAATAAATGTGCTTTTTGATAGAAGCAGAATAGTAAAACACAAATCGCTGGAGACTCAAAATGTTTTTTTTTAGATCCCAAGGCCTCTGGTCTGGAGCAGTGGGTGGGACTGAGGTGAAAATTGAAGGTTTTTCCTCCCCAAATGCCACAGGAATAAATCCTTAGAAAAATAATTCAACCCGTACATTTCAATGGGATTAAGTGTGTCTACGTGTGTGTGCGCTTATGTGTATGACAGAGAGAGAGAGAGAGAGGGACGTCCTGAGAGGGGATGCAGACTGCAGCTGGAGGCCAATAACAGACCGATTACCCAGCTGACCACAGCAAGGAGCCTTTAGCTCAAAGGTTAATACAACAGAAATTGATTTGACACACTACTAGAATATAAAGGACAATGTTACCTCAGGCCACACCACATACACTCACACACAGCCTCTCATGTCTCATTTACACCAAATACACAGAGAAACAGAAGAATACACACAATTAATAGACATGAAAAGGACTAAACTACACACACACACACACACACACACACACAGTGCCATGCCCCCCCTTAGAGGGTATTATATAACATTCCCCCCTGACATATCAAGTGATTTCATGCACCTAGAGGAGGGACAATCGAGCCATTTGTTCAGCAAGTCAAAAATAGCCGCCTCCTTCCCCGCCGTCTACTATTACTACCTTTACTACCACAACTTACTGCGCAGCTTGCACTGCATTTCAGCTTTGAGGGGCCCCATGGTTCATAATGACCATAATATATCTGCAGAGGTTAATAGGGTTGTTGATCAGTACTAAGAAGTCAATCAATTTTTGGGGGGCCAGCTGCTGGGATTTAATGACTCTATACTGTTTTGGAACAAAAACGCTACACACACTGGAAATTCAAGACTTGAATAAATAGTGTAGTAGCTATTACCATTCCAGTAGTGATGTATTACCCCTGCACTCAATGACGACTAAAGTAGCCGGTTGATTAAATGGTAAAGTGAGGTCAGGTTACTCAGACGTATAAAGAAGTGAGGAAGATTAGTGGTAGGAAAAAGAAAAAGAAAAAACATTAAACTAGTGTTAGGGATTAACAGAAGCTCTGTGGAATAAAGCTTTGTCACTCATTCACTCCCTCTGATTACTGCATTATAATGCCTGAAATATATATATACAGTATATATCATCGTATCGTATTGACATATACTGTATGGTAAACACTTAAATTGACATTGGAATTTTGTCTCCAAGACAGAAAGAATATACTTGTATATTTATTAGGGCTGTCAAAGTTAACGCAAAGTCGATTTAATGCCACTAATTTCTTTAACGTATTTACTCACTCAATCTTTCAGAGGTTGTAGCTGGCTCAGTTTTAGAAGCTAAGCGACGCTAAGAAGCTAGAGTGAAGATCCTGGCATTATATGAAACTACAAAACCTAAGGAATCCAGTGGTACAAACCATGTCATACTAGCTTGTCGCAAAGGAGGCAAAATAACACTCCAATTTACGCAACATTTTGGAGAGGAAAAACTGGCATTGACATTTTCAAAGGGGTCTCTTGACCTTTGACCTCAAGATATGTGAATGAAAATGGGTTCTATGGGTACCCACGAGTCTCCCCTTTACAGACATGCCCACTTTATGATAATCACATGCAGTTTTGGGGCAAGTCATAGTCAAGTCAGCACACTGACACACTGACAGCTGTTGTTGCCTGTTGGGCTGCAGTTTGCCATGTTATGATTTGAGCATATTTTTTATGCTAAATGCAGTACCTGTGAGGGTTTCTGTCATTGTTTTGTGTTGTTAATTGATTTCCAAAAATAAAATATATACATACATTTGTATAAAGCAAGATTTTGAATATATAAAAAAAAATTGCGATTAATCAGGATTAACTATTTTAATCGATCGACAGCTTTAATAATAACCTAACATTTTATTAAATGATTATTACATTTTATCAGTTGATCAACTTAAAATGAATCTGCAACTATTTAAATAGTTGATTCATTGTTTTTTGGTTTGTTGTTGTTTGAAGCAAAAATGGCAAAAATTCACTGGTTCCAGCTTGTAAAGTGTGAATATTTGCTGAATGTTCTATATTAATGATATCAATCTGATATCAGACTGAATATCTTTGGCTTTTGGAGTGTTGTTAGACAAAACAAAAAAATGTCAATATGTGAACTTGGGGTTTTAGGAGTTGTGATGAGCATTTTTTTTAATGTTTAATGACTTTTTGATAGGCAAAATGATTAATCAGTTAATTGAGAATGTCATCAACAGATTATTCGATAATGAAAATAATGGTTAGTTGTCCTAATTACATATATTCTATCCTCCCTTAGTTCTTTTTATCATTCCCACTGTATCTACTGTAACTAACTCTTCCTCCATCAGCGCTCCCATTCAGCACAAACCAGGGACAGAAAGAAGCAAAGCACCCAGATCAGCTGACCCAATTGTTTGGGAACCAGGATCAGGAAGAGGATATGTGATCTCCACTGCAGCTATTACAATCATGCCTGTTGTTATCCGTCCCTACTGTGTTTGGTGAGCCAGAGAGGACTGAATGAAAGACATACAAATATTTAGAGAGGAAAAACTCAAAATGAACAGGAAGAGAGCACACTGCATGAAAAAAAAAAAAAAAAAAGCATGTGTTGAATTCCTTTTTGGGGAGTTTTACAGAGAGTTTTAGAATTACTACATAAGTACCAAGAGGAACATACGTGGGAAGTAATCCTGGAGGCCTGCAGCTCTATTATAGCAGCCATGTGTATAGTTTAAAGGGCTGTTTGAGCTCTAGACGCTTTTAAACACGTTATACACATCTGGCCCAGACTGCTGCCACCATCGACTGCAAACCAGTCTCCAACTTCAGAGACGACTGGCATCGGGGCACTACGTACGCTCGACAGTGAAAATGTGAGGTTATATGTTTGTATTTGTGTGTGTGTGAGTAAGGAGAGCGAGATTAGAGAGGAAGACAATGGAGAAAGAGCCAGTGTCAGTTGCCCTGCGTGGACAACACACATGTAACCAGACCCTACAGCCACGGCCATGACCTCACCGGGTTTTTCCACAGGCGCGCGCACACACACACACTCACACACACACACACACACGCGCACACACACACACACACACATAGCAGATCCTTGGTTAGCATACAGTCAGCGGAGCCTGGCACAGCGAGAGCCGGCTTCCATTCAGAGAGTCATGCATTGTAATCCTACACAGTGTGATCACACAGGCATGCTTCACAGCGGAGAATGCTAATCTAAACTAAAAAGGTCGGACACAAAGAAACAGCTGGGTGACTAGTTTCTGATGGGTGGAGCAGCGGATCAAATACATTTTAATCTCAGGTGACGAAGAAACCTTTGAGCGTTTCCCACGTGAGTTAGCACGCACCGAGACGAGTCGCTGTGAGGTTTCTGAGGTTTCCCACATAGTGAAGGGAAGCAGAATGGAGAGGAATTTGCCATAAAGATATAGAAACTGCTGCTGCCATGATGGAAAATGATGGTTATTATAAAGAAAGGCATTCCAAACATACCCATCATAGTGTTATATTTAGTTGCAAAGTTAGATTTTTCTTGAAGTGGGATGAGATAAGTGTTTAGGGGTTAGGTCAGGTTCACTTCCTGTATCACACAGCAATCAATGTTCCAAATCCAAATGAAAATAAAGCAATTACAAATAAAAAACAGTTGCAACTGAACATTTTGTGGGAACAATATTTGTAGGAAACAAGTTTGTATACATCAGACTGGCAATACGTCATCCAGAGTAGGCTCTCATGGCCACGCCCCCTTTTGAGGGAAAACAATCCCGTGTCCCTTGTAGACGGTAACAGAGTAAACAGAGGGAGTTGAAACATGTTTCCAAATTTCTACTTTAAACTAACCTCTAACAGTAGTAACGCTATGCTGAAGAGTTGCTGTGTAGTTGGTTGCACCAACAATAAATCCAAAAACGCTGATCTCTGATTTGTTCCCATGCAATGTCCTAAAAAACATATAATAGAGGAGCTTTATGACTCCAAGCTATAGACCAGACCAGCATGGTGTCATCACCGAGGCTGCGCTCCCTTTAGGGGGAAAGAAACCCTCTGTCACAGGAGAGAAAATGATGAAAAGCTGTTGTGTAGCGGGTTAACCGAGGCTTTCACACTGAGATTTGAGGCACATACGATACGTGAATATTCACTGTCAGTGTGGTAAATGGCTAAATGATGCTGGTGACAGTGACAAGTATGGCAACTAAATCTCAGCCTATAGATCAAACAGGTTGTCTATTAACAGGTTGGTTATTTACAGACAACACTTAGCCTAAAGTGATTCAATCAAATAGAGATGTCTAGATAAGCAATATCCGGCCACTGTGTTGGACGGGGGGAAGGCTGAAGGGACATGGCGGCGATCAACCTGAATTTATTAAGGTATCGCGAATGCTCAGTTTCAGGTAAGATCACAAAATAATCATTAGACTTCATTTGTATGAAACAAACTTTTGTTTAAGAAGAGATGAATGCATACAAATTTGTGAAAATTACAATCCAAACATATGTCAAATTGCATTGAAGTCTATGGGTCTATAACTTTTTGTGAAGAACCCGTATGTGCCGGTCTGATGTCTAATTCCAGATGTTTCTCATGTTTATTTCAATTGCGTAAGAAAAAATTCTGAGAATTTTAAGATAAACCAGATCACTAAGAAGAAAATTACACAATCATAGAAGTGAAAAAAGTGAAATAATTCCTACGACTGATTTTTACATTTTCAGCATGACTAATTAGAATTCAGGATTAAATAACTTTTTTTAAAAACCACAAATGGATATGTTTTACAGTGTTAGCCAAAGCCAGCAAAACATTGAATGTCTTGTGTTGAATTTAACTTTAACACAATTTTGTAGGCCTTTTTTGACACATAATAAACCACACTTGCTGCATGACCTGCAGCAAACCAGATTTCTAAACCCACACATGAAAAACACAACGGGCCGAGTACGTCTTTCCAACTAGGCCAACACCTGTTCTGTACTTTACTGCACTTCTCGGAGAATCAAACAGCCTTAGATCATTCTGCACTGGAAAAACTGCTGTCACCCAGGCTGTGTGTAATGTGTGTGTACGCTGTAAAAAAAAAAAACAAGTCGTAAAAAGGACAAGATGTAGTCCTGAGGGGGGGGTGACTGAAGACTGGCAGGTTTTTTCCACTTTGACACATGTTTCAGCGCTGACGGCTGTGGCCTAACTTTTACATGTTCAGGAAAAATATTACCGACCCACAACACAGCTACTTATTAAGTTACAGTTGGTATTCAGTGCATTTTCTTAAGAGGTTTAAAGTCCTACCTGCCACTGTATGAAATATGTTGTCCTGTCTGTCTGTCTTTATGATGTACCCAGAGGTGCGGATTCCATCTGTGGAGACAAAAAGAAGAACAAACCAGTGAAATGTGACTCATAGAAACAACATAAAACAATAATAACTAGGCCTGTCAAAGTTAACGCAATAATAACACGTTAAAATTTGTTTTAACACCACTAATTTATTTAACGCATTTTGCTATTTTTAGGTTGTAGCGAGCTCAGTTTTACCATGTCATACTAGCTTGTCGCGAAGGAGGCTAAATAACGCTCAGAATTTACGCTAAATTTTGGCGAGGAAAAACTGGCATGGCCATTTTCAAAGGGGTTTCTTGATCTCTGACCTCAAGATATTTGAATGAAATGATATTTGAGTCTCCCCTTTACAGACATGCCCACTTTATGATAATCACATGCAGTTTGGGGCAAGTCATTGTCAAGTCAGCACACTGACAAGTTAATCGTGATTAATCGCGCTTAAATATTTGAATTGATTGACAGCCCTAATAATAAATAATTAAAACAAGCAAACACGGCAACTGGCATCTCTGAGCTCCAAAATGTTGCTGTTGCTAGTCTAAAATTCTCCTTTCTGCGTGAAAATGTCAACTGTAGAAAACCATAAACTGTCCCTGGGAAGTTGTTACAAATACGCTGGCAGCCAACAGAGGCAGATAAAAGTCAGAGATGACTGCAGGTTTGTATTAGCAACGGCCGGTCATAATCTG
Source organism: Sebastes umbrosus (assembly GCF_015220745.1). Taxonomy (NCBI): domain Eukaryota; kingdom Metazoa; phylum Chordata; class Actinopteri; order Perciformes; family Sebastidae; genus Sebastes; species Sebastes umbrosus. The sequence continues at coordinate 4,935,012 of NC_051274.1, forward strand.
AGTAATCCCCCAACCCTCAGGTGGAATATTTGACCCTGATCATCTGGATAGAAAGGTCACACAAAATATGCATATATGCAGAGACGAATAAAGTAGTTTAATTTTGTCTAATGTTTTATGGTACTAGTTGTATTTATGATCTATGTTCTAATGTCTTGTATCGACTTGTCTTCTGTCACTGCCTGTTGGCCAGGTTATTATTGTAAATGAGTATTGTTTCTCAATTGACTTATCTGGTTAAATAAAAGAAATAATAAATAAAATACATTTACACAGTCACATTGTGGGGACTCGCTTTCCTTTTGGGGTTAGGTTTAGGTCAGGGTTAGGGTTAGGTTTAGGTTTGGGTTAGGGTTAGGGAAAGAGTTAGGATTATGCAAGTAGCAGTTATGGTTAAGGTAAGTCTCAAGGAAACACGACACGACTGTGCGTGTGTGTGTGTGTGTGTGTGTGTGTGTGTGTGGTAGACCAGTTGCTGCTGATGCTTGTTAACATCTGTTCAGCAGCAAAAAGCTAACTGGGGTCAAACACAAGTGCCAGAAGAAAATCATATTTGAATAAAATAATGCTTTATATTTAACATTTTAATTAAATGTATGTACATTTGGTTGTATGTACAAACAAAAACTCAATAAATATTGAAATAAAAATGAAATAAATAAATGTATGTTCCTGTATGTATATGACAAATGTAATAAAGTTTAATATCTGAGAAATGACTGATAAAAAGTTACAGCTTTGTGGATCACAGAGACATGAAGCTGTTTCAACAAAACCTTAATTTTTCTGCTTTATGAAGACAACCAGCTATGACGATAGAGCTGTGTATTGGCAAGAAACTGGCGATACAATATGTGTCATGATACAGGGGTTACGATTCAATATATGAAGATATATCACAATACTGTAAGCAAGGAGGTATATTGCGATTTTTTAAAATCTAATTTTAACTTGTTGTAAGACTAGCTGTCATATAAAGAACACACCATCAAATGAAATAAAGTATTGACTGAGTTAATCTTTGCATGTAAACTATTAAAAATTGATTCAGTATATTGGGGAATCGATACAGTATCACAAAACATAATATCGTGATATTCAATATTTTCGATATTTTATTACACTCCTATTATGACGATATTTCTAGAGCGCGTCTATGGTATTACAGTGACTTCATCACACTTTTATCAGTAAGAATATTTCTATAATATCGCTGTTAGAACATTGTGTCTATGATACATATGCTTAATGGTGACTGTATGGTAGCTGTAGAGAGACATGTATCACTATAAGAACGCTAAAATAACAACATAAAGATGAAAGATAGTTTATAAGTGCAGAACTAAAAGTTCTTATTACCTGACGCGCTTGCGCGTGTCACTTTTATGCGCTCGTGCGCAATTAAAACACCTGCGCAGGTAGCAGCCCCGTGTCTTTATCTCAGCAGTGCAAAACTCCGATAGAAACAACAACAGCACATTGAACAAGTAAAGGGGCATATAACGAGCTGCCAGCTGCTCCCACATCGGACCAGTGTTTCCTACCTTGTAAAGACAGAAACCTCCTAAACAACCTCTGGAAGGAGTCGCAGTCCAAACAACTTCAAAATAATCCAGCTAAAATAACAAAAAGTCCTTGTGCATCCAAGAGAGCGGAAACCTGAGGGGTGGTGATGGTGAGATCCGCTGCTGTTGTCAGCAGACAGTACAGAGGAGGAGGAGGAGGAGGAGGAGGGAAAGAAAAGAGACTTATCGGAGGCAAGTTGCAGAAAAGAAAGTCCTGCCCCTCAAGTCCTCAAGTCCTGCCCCCTCCCCTCCTTCTCCTCCGCTATCCTGCTGACAGAAATAGCAAGCAAGGCGGGCCCCACCAAAAATAGCCTGGACTCCACTTCACACAGACCTTTAGGACTATTGTCTCCCCGCACTGACTGACTCCCATTGGGTGCGTACTGCAGCCAATCCGCGCTCCGCTCCTTACAACTTGTTCAACAGTTTGTTTCAGTGTCAATTAAAACAATGGCCCCCTACACTGTGGCTCCATCTGCTGTCAAAAAGCTCCAAACCAGCACCAAGCACAGTGATGTGGTTCTGGGGGGTCCTGGCTGACACCCTCCTTTTTGGAGGTCCCCCAGAAAAAACCTGAGTGAGTTTAAAGCTGCAGTAGGTAGAATATTTTGGCATCATTGGGTAAAAATACCGTAATAAGCTTCCAGTATATAGTAATTCAACGGTTCTGAGAGAAAACTAGACCTCCTCATGGCTCTGTTTTCAGGCTTTGTGGCGGGAGACTTTGGCCAATCACAGGTCATTTCAGAGGGAGAGCGTTCCTATTGGCTGTTCATTCGACAGAGGCAGCTGTCAATCACTCGCGAACTCCGATTAAACAGTCAAACTAGGCAGTGCTGATAAAATATGAGTCAATATTCTGTTACTGTAATGCCTATTTCTCGCATTAAAATGTTTTCAGAAACATCTTGTAGTGTACTGTTTAGCTGTAAAATGAGAAAGTTTGCTCCGGCTGGTGGACGGTGCTCGGTATTTCCTCAACTGATTTTAACTTGGCGGCCAGGTCACAAACTTTCTGAAGATATTTAAATGAAATTGGGTTAAAAAATGTACTATGAGCTATGGACAATCATCAAAATATTTGAATCGGTTGACATCCCTATTATTAACACTTCTAAAATATAAAAATAAAACGTGTTGAGTAAAATTGTATTTCTTTTTTAATAATGGTACTTTGTTAATTTACAGCATTACAGTAGTAGCTGTACTCGAATATACAGCAATTTGTCTGTTTGTACCTAGAACCAGAAAAGTTGTTTGTTACACACCACTACTGTAGCTATAGATATGATTGCATAAAAGAGTCATAAAGAGGTATAATATCCCTACTTTAATTATAAATACACTAAAACTATTAAGTTGCATTTTACAGTTGCATTTTTACCACTTTGAATACAATTAACTTACTGTAATTTTTTTTGTAGTAAATTGCTGCAAGTTAATTACTGTGGAAATCATTTCTTACAGTGAGACAATAATTTAACATGTTTGCATACCCATTAAAAGACATTTAGGTCATATTGTATTTCACACGTGTTTATGGGGAATAAAAGACTTCTCTACATTTTTGACATTGCAGGTACAAATCTTTACTTGCTGGCGCACGGCTAGCGCATGGCACCCCGAGCCCATGTAGGAGGAAGTAGAGCATCCTGTAAGCCACGGTGTTCAAACGCACACACACGCCTACGGCACATACGTTACTGTGGTAGCTCGCATGACGCAGGACCACCGTCTTGTCAGTTTTTCTGGTCCGAAGCCTTCCTAGAATCAAGAGGCTGTTTGCCGTTAGCAGCTCTGAGTCACGTACATCCTTAAATGGTCACGTCTCATTATGCTAAAGTGTGGTCAGCATGACAGAAGTGCTCAGTCCTTTATCTGTTTAATTATAAACTATTTAACATCATAAAAATCAATGTACATCCTTAAATCGTTACATCTCACTTGCTAAAGTGTGGTCAGCATGTCTATTCAACATATATTCGTCCTGCAAAAAAGAAAAAACAATCCAAAAACTATCATGAATCTTAAGATGAAAAAGTTCACAATTACAGTAAATTAGAAAAACAAACAAAGATACAGCTACAGTGATTAGTCATGATTACAGTCTTAAAAAGACGTCCCTATGGAATATCTATCCATCAGCCCGGTTGCACAGCAGTTCATGAAACACTCACGAAATTTAATGTATCGATTCGTGTACATGGACACATTTTTTTGTGATGGTCAGCACAAAATTAATTTGTGTATATAGTCCATGTAATTTTGAACCGGGAAGTACTAAGAGTGGCGAATAATGGGTCAGTCAAAAAACACAGGACTTTCGCCCAGGAGACCGGTGTTCGTGTCCTGTGGGGAAACCACAAGTCAAAGTTGATTTATTTGTCGCGTAACTGACGTACTTAAGTTAACAGTACTATCAGAATTATTTAAACTCAAACCACGATCTTTTCCTAAACCAAACTAAGTCATTTTGTTGCCCTAGCCTAACCATGTTGATCTTTTCCTAAACCTAACTAAGTAGTTTGTTGCCTAAGCCTAACCAAGTCAATCTTTTCCTAAACCTAACTAAGTAGCTTTATTGCCTCAGCCTAACCATGTCGATCTTTTCCTAAACCTAACTAAGTAGTTTGTTGCCTAAGCCTAACCAAGTCAATCTTTTCCTAAACCTAACTAAGTAGCTTTATTGCCTCAGTCTAACCATGTCGATCTTTTCCTAAACCTAACTAAGTAGTTTTATTGCCTCAGCCTAACCATGTTGATGTTTTCCTTAACCTAACTAATTGGTTGTTGCCTAAGCCTAACCAAGTCGATCTTTTCCTAAACCTAACTAAGTAGTTTTGTTGCCTAAACCTAACTAAGGTGTTTTGTTGCCTAAGACTATAATCAACTCAATATTTTCCTAAACCAAACTAAGTAGTTTTATTTTGAAATTGACACCTGCATCTCATGTTGATGACGGACATTCGTAGGAAAAGGCACTAAAATACGTAGTTAAAAGTCGTGCTGAACGTCACGAAAAAAAAGGAAATTTGTGTCTATGTAGACGAATCAAATAGATAAAATTTCGTGACTATTGATGAACTGCCACAGTGAGACTCTGTTGCACAGAGGTGCCACCTCTATCTTTTCCCTGTTTTTCTGAAATTAACTCTATCTGCATAAAACCGTTTTTTAAATCTTTCGAGGCAGAAACTGACATTTCATATGAGTTTCACTCGCACTTCTCGGTGTTTTTCCCCACTTTCAACCGTCCCTTTGTTTCCACAGAGCACAAGCGCGTGTGTGTGTGTGTGTGTGTGTGTGTGCCTTTTATCCTTTTTTCCGATCTCGGCGTCAGCCAGGTCAACTACTGATGTTTCAGACCAATATTGAAACCAAGAAGCGTGCATCTGTCATCTGCTGGTGATGCTCCGTCGTCCGCTCGCTCACCCTCGGGTGCCTCTGTGAATGGGGGGAACCCAGAACTGTTCCCAGAAACCCTCGGTGTGTAGGTGTACACGGCTATACAACTGTGTGTGTGTGTGTGTGTGTGTGAGAGCTTTCTGCTGTGTTATGTGTGTTTGTGATTGCATGTGAAGTGCATTGACATAAAGTGTGTGTGAGTGAGTATGTTTCAGTACACGTGTGTGTGTGTGTGTGTGTGTGTGTGTGTGTGTGTGTGTGTGTGTATGCGTGTGCTTGCGTGTGTGTGTGTATGTGGTTAGTCCATTCAATTACACAATCTACCATGCAGTCTGAATCACATCCGGTTTCAAGCTGAAAATAACAAAACCACAGGGTGACAGAAAAGCAGCGCAGCAGGCAACCGCCCACAGGGACAGAGGAATACACACACACACACAGACACACACACACACACACACACAGTCCAGCACTGGTCAGTTAGCACTTTCAACAAACAACATCTATTTTAAAGGAAATAGAAGAACCTTTCCTTTACAGACCTGCTGCCTATTTGCTTGCAGTAGCTGATTATTGAGATTAAAAAAAAATCTATTTAAAAAACTAAGGCTGTCAATCAATTAAAATATTGAATTGCAATTAATCGCATGATTGTCAATAGTTAATCATGATTAATCGCAAATAAATCACACATTTTTTATCTGTTCAAATTGTACCTTTAAGAGAGATTTGTCAAGTATTTAATACTCTTATCAACATGGGAGTGGTCAAATAGGCTGCTTTATGTAAATTAATTACATAAAATCAATTAACAACACAAAACAATGACACATATTGTCCAGAAACCCTCACAGGTACTGCATCTAGCATAACAAATATGCTCAAATAATAACATGGCAAACTCAAACCAAGCAGGCAACAACAGCTGTCAGTGTGTCAGTGTGCTGACTTGACTATGACTTGCCCCAAACTGCATGTGATTATCATAAATAGGGCATGTCTGTAAAGGGGAGTCTCGTGGGTACCCATAGAACCCATTTTCATTCACATCTCTTCAGGTCAGGGGTCAAGGGAACCCTTTGAAAATGGCCATGCCAGTTTTTCCTCACCAAAATTTAGTGTCAATTTGGAGCGTTATTTAGCCTCCTTTGCGACAAGCTAGTATGACATGGTTGGTACCAATGGATTCCTTAGGTTTTTCTAGTTTCATATGATGCCAGTACAACAGCGCTACAACCTAAATATCGCAAGTTGCGTTAATGCGTTAAAGAAATTTGTGGCGTTAAAACAAATTTGCGTTAATGCGTTAACTTTGACAGCCCTACTGAAAATATGTTGATTGATTGTAAAAGCCTCCACATGGGGTATGCAACTGAATGAAGTAACAGCAAAATATAATTATCCCAATATACTGTATATTGGTTAGTCCATATATGAGACTATTTAGTACTTTTTTTGAATGACTAATCAAACTTCAGTCAGTTCTTGCTGTTGACTGCAAACACAAAGGGAATCCCTGCTAATTCAACACCTTTTACAAAGAAAGTGTGGTCAGTGCAGAAAACTTCCCCTTCAGTGCAAAAATGTTGGAATCAACACGATCAGTCAAACCGTAAAGTAAATCATAATGAACTGACACAGTGAAAAACAGTCAGTGTGACGTATGTAGCTTTTTCTGTCGGTACTATATGGGGCAGGATGTGGTCAGCTGTGTGCTACACTGTTGCCTCCCCACCTGCAGAGATGTGCTCCTGCTACAACACCACATTTGACACAAGCAGAGATCTTTCACAAAATATAAAAGTGTCTACAAAACTAAGTTAAAATCCTCACAGAATGACGGTCAGAATGCATAAAGCAAATGAGTAGAGATAATGAGCTGGGTATTGAAACTCCGTACTTTTTTGGAGCCAAAATGTGCTTGTCTAACCAAATATAGGAAACTGTCAAGTGAAAAAAAAAGTAAAAATGAATGTCGAGACAAATTCTTTATTTTTTTACTTTTTTTTTCATCAGATAGCTCCTTTTTAAAAGTATTATTGTTTTTTACTTTAGATTATGTTATTTAGGAACTCTGGCTTCTTTTGTTAAGTGAAAAAAATAAGGCTGTCAATGTTTTAATGCCACTAATTTCTTTAACGCATTAACGCAATCAATCTTTCGGAGGTTGTAGTGGGCTCGGTTTTAGAGCTAGAGTGAAGATACTGGTATCATATGAAACTAGAAAACCTAAGGAATTCATTTGTACCACCCATGTCATGCTATAGCTCTGCAAAGTTACACTTTGTAAACTGGCATGGCCATTTCCAAAGGGGTCCCTTGACCTCTGACCTGAAAATATGTGAATGAAAATGGGTTCTATGGGTACCCACGAGTCTCCCCTTTACAGACATGCCCACTTTATGATAATCACATGCAGTTTGGGGACAAGTCATAGTCAAGTCAACACGCTGACACACTGACAGCTGTTGTTGCCTGTTGGGCTGCAGTTTGCCATGTTGTGATTTAAGCATATTTTTTATGCTAAATGCAGTACCTGTGAGGGTTTCTGGACAATATTTGTCATTGTTTTGTGTTGTTAATTGATCTCCAATAATAAATATATGTATATAGTTGCATAAAGCAAGCATATTTGCCCACTCCCATGTTGATAATAGTAATCTATAATAGGAATCTCATTTTAAGGTATATTTTGAACGCATAAAAAATATGGGATTAATTTGCGATTAATCACGATTAACTATGGACAATCCTGCGATTAATCGCGATTAAATATTTTAATCGATTGACAGCCTTAGGAAAAAGGTTTTGGAGAAAAACAACCTGCTTAAATTTCTCAAAGTAAGCTATTGAATGTTTTTTTTTTATATTTGTGTCAGTTCCCAAAACCAGGTATGATATCGACACTAAAACAAACAATTCCCCGACCCTGCCCATGACACATATAGACTCTGCACATCAAACTAAAGCAGCGCGGCTTTAATTTACAATCTGGGTCTGTTGTACCAATTCTCCTGAGTGAGTACACAGTATCTCTGTGTAATGAGGAAATAAAAATAGGACACATTTGGGGGCATCTAGAGCAAATCTACTGTCAAATAAAACTTCAATTTTAACATTTAAGTTCATTTGGGACATTCACATATATGCAGACACAAGGAAAGATACATGTTAAACATACTTATTCCACTTAATTGAGAAAACGGCCTTGTTTTGTGAGTGAGTGTCACTGAGCCTTTTCTGTGAGTAATTATGTGTCTGATTCTTTATCTCCCATGTGCAGACAGTGTGTTGTTGTTAAAAAACACAGCACATGCGCTCGTATAAACATGAATGAGCCTGTTTTACGTAAAGAAGAAGAAGGGTATGACCCGTATTTCCACTAATTATGAAACAGTGGTCTCAGTAAGCTGTTTCGACACAGTTAAAGTACAAGCATGCAGTCACTATCTGTAAAATGGAATTAGCAGGGATGGAGGGTTTAGAGGAGAAGAAACGAACGAGTGAAAGAACAAGGGGAGGGATTAGAAAGAAAAAAAGTGACTGAGGAAGAGAAGAAAAAAGTCAGAAAGAGAATAAGAGGTGAATGGAGAGGTAGGATCAGTAAGAGAGAAAGAGAGAAGAAGAGAGATAGGATGAGAGAAACAGAGAGAGGAGCTGAGAGCGCTGTAATAATGTTTGGCCTTGGTCTGCCAGCGGGGTCCTTCCCCTTAAGAAGCCAACAGGAATGTGAGGAATGCTGCATGAGAAGAAAAAGGAAGGAGCGGAGGAGAGGGGGAGAAACACAGGAGGATGATGGGAAAGAAAGAAAAGCCAAGAAGGAGGAGAACGATGAGGGGAGGGTGGGGGGAGCGGGGAATCCAGAGTGAGATGAAGATAGAAAGGGGGAAACGGGGAGATGAAGGCAGGGAGAAATATGAGACACTGAGGAAGAGACTTATTATCTTTAGCGGGCTGAGTAAACACAAGAACAAAGAAGATGAAAATAATAAGGCTGGAAAACATTTGGGAGGAAAAACTTGAGCCCTATTTTTATTCTTGCGCATGCGGGTATTCCTGTGTGCACGCAACCATGTGTTTGTGTGTGTTTACATACTTGTGTTCATATGTGAGCGAGAGTATCAGGGTGTGGTCAGCTACAGGACTGGACTACACTTTTCTAAATGCAGCTGGATTTCCTTTTCAAAGTTTCTCTTTTGCCAGTAATCTCAGTGCCAGAAATTTCACACCTGCAGTATTTCACAGAAAATCCTCTCCTTCCATGTGTGACGGCTCTTTCAGCGCTTCGGTCTGCTTCGGTCTTGTGGCGGTCAGTTGATAATCATGAGATACAGACAGAGAGAGAGAGACTTTGCACATCAGCACGTACACGCTGGAATCCTGTGAGATCCTCCTGCTTCATGAAGATAACGTGAAGGCTACGGAGTTATTTAAAGCACCGAATACGAGGAATGCTGCTATTGCAAGAAAAATGAGCTCACTGAGCTCACTGAAGACATACTCACAGTACTGCCCTACAACGGGCAAACTGGGTTAGGACCAGAATCTTATTCCATGGGCATTATTATTCAATGGGAATGATTATCCTATCTATGAAAACATTCAAATTGGCAGTAATTGCCAATTACTCTAGAACTCAAACCATCACACTTACTGCTGAAAGACAGCCAATACAACAGCTAAAGCAAGAGAGCTGTTGAAACAGCCGCAGCTAGCCTTAGCTGAATCTAAATTTACTCACTCCCCCCACCGTATCTATAATCTATGATTAAAAAATGAAGTAGTTGTTGATCACTACTGGCCGGTTAAGAGTAGTGAGGAGTCATCAGTCAATGGATGGTATGAAACAGTCAATAAAATATGTTGTTAAAATATGTGAATCACTACAACCATGAGAGCTCCTTGAGCTATACAGTCATTAATGAGGTTTACTACCTCATTCAATTTAATTTGTATTTTATAAACAAAACATTGTAACTTGCACACTTGCTAATGCATATAGTAGGTTATTCTATGTTTAGATTTTACGATTTTGTATGCTAGTTGTCTGGTATATTTAGTGTCTTCTAATATTCTTTATATTGTGTATTTTATGAATATATTTCTCTAGTGTTGATATGTACATTTTATTACTGTTCCGATGCATTGCCTGGATAACCTGCTGCTTTAACACAATAATTTCCCAATTTGGGATCAATAAGGTACATCTATTTATCTATCTATTTATCCAATGAGCACCAAAAATATTAGGCTGATGGGCCCAGCGGTATGCGCGATAAGCTGTGGACAGAAAGAGAGACAGACACAGAGATGCACACACACACACACACACACAACATAATCTCCTGGCGGAGATAGCAAACTGTGTATTTTACATTAGATGAATGATGATAAATTTGTCATGTATAGTTCCTGGTTGTAATCAAAAGCATCTGTATTTTAGTCCCCACACACACACTCACACCCAGCATCCTTCCAAGACGAACAAAACAGTGACATCAAGCACAAATAAATACTTAATAGACATACAATGACCTAATTTAGATAATGGAAACATATGAGAAAATATATTAATTACAAATTTTAATTAACAATTAAGAAAAAAGAAAAAGAAAAATGGTTTTCATTCATCAAAAACAACTAAATATTTTAAATAATTTATTGGACTGCTACATGTTGCTCTAAACCAAGGAGGAGTTAGGTTGTGAACTCTCCTAGTCTGTTTTGGGGGTTAGGCTGCATAAAAGTCATAACGTTATTCAGTGTCCCACACAACCTATAAATAAATATCCCACTCAGCTACATTACACTGCATATACAGTGCAGACATAACTGGAAACCCAAACAAGATACAATCAGACATTCCCTTACAGACTGTACACATTTTCAAAAGGTTTCCCTGGTATGTGTGTGTGTGTGTGTGTGTGTGTGAGTGTGTGTGAGAAAAAAGAAAGACAGAGCGAGTGTCTGACTAGCCACATCGAAAGCCTCGGTGACATGAGCAGTCTACAGAAACACAATGGATCGCTGACAGACATTTTCCACAACAGAGCAATGGAATCATGTGTGCAGTCATCACTACCCAGTGTTGAGAGGTGAAATAAAGAAGTTATGTGACTTTTTTTTCCAGAGACACGTACAATAATAAGAGTAGCATAACAGATACCAATCAATCACACACTGCACATATTATAATACAATTGAGTTGTCCAAATAAAAACTTCCTCAGCAGACAAATCCAAGTGAGTAATGCCACCACAAACAGGAGATCTCTGGGAAATGTAGTGCAGAAACACCACAGCCAATACGATTAAGACTTCAAATTAATTTCATTAATATGATTATTTCTCTAGTTTGCGTGGTGGTTCACTTGTTACTGGGATAGATCGCCATGGTAACATGCTGAACACCTAACCTGCTCCGGAGTAGGTAATGTTACAGATAAGAGACCAACTCGTATAAAAGCACCGCCTACTGACCAATCAGAGCTCGGTGCGCAGATCGTATGATAATATAACACGAGGAAGAAGAGGTTACAGTCATAATTCAGGCTAAAAACAACTCAGTTTAAACTGACAACTGCAGGAAGGACAGCTGGCTGTGTGCTGTGGGTGCTAACCACTTTGAATTATGTTTTTATATTTATTTTTTTACTTGCTCTCAAGCCCGTGTCACACCGCCGGAGTCAGAGCTGAGAGAAGTCTAAAATAGTCATACACGCCACAATGGGCATAATGAAGTGTAATCTAGTCATCCGTTCTATTTTGAAAGCTATTTATAATATCACTGCCCCATTTAGACGACTATATCTGACTTAAGAGAATTCCATTAAATTAATAAATCTGTTAATTTACGCATTCACAAATCAGCAATTTTTTCTTTTGCCAGCTGTCCTTCCTGCTTTTGGCAGCTTCAACCATGTTACTTTTAGATTATGTGCTTAACTTCTTCTTATTTGTCTAATATTATAGTTTGCTCTTGGTTTGTCAAATGTGCCGCTCTGCTGACAGTAGACTGGACTGATTGGTCAGATGCTGCAAACACCGTCCCCTTCATGTTAACGTGCTCATAGCCAGATTGAGAAATCCTGGGTTGATTTACCGAGTTGATAACCACCTCCGTGGGACGGATTAGCGGGTCTGCGTTTGTTAGGGTTAGTTAAGCCAGACAGCGAGAAAATACCCTGGGTATGTTGAACTCGCTTTGTAATCTCCTTTTTTAAAATCTCCTCCTGTAATTTGCAGACTTACAGTCAGTGTTATTATTTTTGGATACACCACATCAATGAAATGTCATGCTGAATTCGTAAGGAACTTGAATCCCCCCTTTTTGAAATAGTATTTTATTATTTTATCCTATTTATTTATTATTTGTATTTGTTTCTCATTGTGTGTGTTTTTGTTTGGTTTTAAATCCTTTGCCAATTATTTAATCTTCCTTTTCCTTTTGTGCTTTTTTGTGCTCTTTTTTTGTGGTTATCTGTAAAACTGAAAACCAATAAACACATTTTAAAAAAAGAAAAAAAAAAGACTTCAATTTAAAGATGGCCGTGTAAGAATGAATCGCAGCTTCTTTTGGACGTTTGATCTGGTTAAATTGAAAGTGAGGTGAGGTCAACCCCGGCGACAGCACAAGCTGAGTGTATAATGACGGGCTGAGGATCCTTTACACCCTAAGGATGTTTGGAGTTATGGCAAGTTGTTCAAAACACAGCAAGAAACTATAGCAACCACAGGAAAGTCCCAGGGATATCAACAGCACACAAATGCACACACACACAAAACACACACACTCACACGTACGAATCCTCAAAACGTAAAGTCAAATCAAATCAAAACTCACCCTTTCAACACCCACCATTCTGAACAACAACAAGCCTGCGAAGCGTGAGCGTGTGTGTGTAGGAAACACCCAGACAGGCCAAAAATAGCTCTACGCTTTCGTTCCCCATCTCTCGCTTTCAATCCCTTGCTCTCTCTCTCTCTCTCTTTCTCTTTCTCTCCATGTCTCTAGCTCGTATCACTATAAACCATTGGTAGGAAAAAAAATAAGTTAATGTTCCCGTACGGAAAATATCACCCACTTAAGAGCGCGCTTGAATGTGAGAATATCGGACTGAGTATATGATTGAGTGTATATGGAGAGAATAATGACTATGTTGACATAAGTGTTGCAAAAGGGGAAACATAAAGCTTCTCACAGGAGGGAAACATTAGTAGGTTGAAATTTGTCTTTTTGTCTGACACATCGGGGCGATAAGAGTCTGCAACACAGTCTGAAGGCAGTATGTGAAATAGTCACAAAATTGAATCTGTTTGATTCATGCACATAGACACAAATTCCTTTTTTATTTTTATTGTGACACTCAGCACGATTTTCAACAACAGATTTTTAGTGCTTTTTCCTACGAATATCCAGCAAGACGTGACACACGTGTCAATTTCCGCTACAGTCTTTTCAAAATAAAACTACTCAGGTTTAGGAATAGATTGACTTGGTTAGGCTTAGGCAACAAAGTACTTAGTTAGGTTTAGGAAAAGATTGCGGTTTGAGTTTAAATAACACCAGAAGTGGCGTAATTTAACTACGGAAATTACTTGACAAGAACTACTTAGTTAGGCTTAGGAAAAGATTAACTTAGTTAGGTTTAGGCAACAAAACTATTTAGTTAGCTTTAGGAAAAGATTGTGGTTTGGGTTAAAATAACTCTGGAAGTGCTGTAACTTAAGTATGGAAGTTATGTGACAAAAAAAATCTACTTTGACTTCTGGTTTCACATGGTATACAAACACCAGTCTCATGGGCGACTGTCCTGTGTTTTTTGACCCAGCCATCCAGCCCGACCTCCAACCTGACCTCCAACCCTCTCTATACTTCCAGGTTCACAATTATGTGGATTACAAATGAATTGACCATCACGAAAAAAATGTGAAATTTGTGTCTATGTACACGAATCAATACCTAAAATTGTGTGACTATTTCACAAATTGCAGTGGAATTGGGCTGGAATCAGACATTCCTTGAGAATCTTGTAGAGAGTGATAAAGTCACACATGTATTTTTTTCAAAATGAAGTTTGCATGTTTTAGCCATGTAGCTTTTCATCAGGCTTTATTCCCCTGCATCTTTTCCCCATTTTTAGGATCCTGTCACACCCACAGATATTTGTTTAGCTCCAGGATCTCCAATTACAAGTGAAGCAGGGCTTGTAAACAGACGTCACATGGACTCACAAGAAGCATGTTTAATGGGCAGTTTTAGTAACCTGTCATCCTGCAAGGTTAGATTTTCAAACAAATGTAATTGCAGTTAAGCAAAGCATGCTGGTGTGGACTTGGGTTTCTGGCAATATCAACCTGAGCTATATTAAGACAACGGAGTGTGTGCATGAAGGAAATTCGGCCATCCGATCTTTCGGTAACAATAACATTTCATTCACTCAGGTAATTGCTGGAGTCCGGGAATGTGTCGACATCCCTACAGCAAAGTCTGTAAACGGTTCTGGATGTTTGCAGAGGACAGTTTGGGTGATAAATTTACCATTAATCTTTGTTTTCTCGTCTAAATAGGTTTGGCTAACCTGGAGGATCATTAAGTAAGTACATATTAATATTTCATAAAGACACAAGGATTAACTCGGCTGTAATACTTTCTAGTGTGTTTGGACCTTTACTAACAGGAATGACAAAAAAGGCAAAAACTACAAAGATAAACCCTATTTGTAATAAACTGTAATTATCCTCATATGATTTGGATAACAGTGGCTGGTCAAAATCAATTTTAACATTTACTTATGGAATTTTTTTTTTTTGGGGGGGGGGCATTTTTAATGTTCACATTCAAGAATACTGTAAAGGTTAAGCGGATCAACAGTATATGCACTGGGACATGGTGTGTTCTGCCTTGGGCTCTGGCTGGCTGATGTCTACACCTTTGAAACAACAAAACCTAAGTCTTGTGTTTTGGGTCGTTTCCTGTTATTAGAAAAGATTGTTCTCAGTCTTGACAGACCACAGCACAGTTTCCTGAGTGCCTCACAATTTCTGCCATCCTTTTGTAATCATCTGAATTTGAATGTTATTGTTCTCACAGGGCCAAATGAAGGGAGAAATTAAAGGAAATGTGGCTTTGATACGCTGTCAAAAGGCACCCTCTTTACTCTCCAGCAGCAAACACACATATCTGTTACAAAACTGATCTGTTTGCCTATAACAATGTAACTCTCCTCCATAGGTAGGCCCAAAACTATGACGCTCTAGGTAGTACCCCTCTAGTGTCTGTTTTGGACATGTCAGGTAACAACCTGTTCTCACTCCCAACTCATCAAATACCGCTGATGGGTAAGTGCCCCTCGGCATTGGAAACCGACGCATGGAGGCACCCTTTAGTGTCTGTTTGCAATGCACCGATCTTTCAATTAACTCCAATGTCAACCCACCTGCAGCGTTATTCGACGTTCAGAGCAAGTGGCATAGTATAAAGAGCGTGGGAGTCTGCTAAGGGCAGGTGGGATGGGTGGTTTATGGGTCAAACAAACTCAAAACTTTCAACCAGGAGACCACTTCGGGTGGCCCGTGTTGACTTATTTTGTCACGTGAGCCGTTAGTCAGTGAAGTTAACATCAATCACGACCGTTTCCTAAACCTAACTGTGTGGATATGTTGCCTAAACCTAACTTCCTGTGAAACGGAAATTTGTTTTGAAAGGACACTATGCATGTGACAAGCATATATTGACACGCCGTCCATGACTTATCCAACAGTAATACAAGAGGGGTACTCCATGCGTCAGGTCTTCGATGCCGTGGGACCCTCGTTGTGAGTGAAAATGTGATGTAGGTAGGCTACAACGTGTCAGATTCCACTTGTTACGCGCATACAGTGTCTTTTTAAAAAAAAAACTGCCAATATAGGTTTACTTGGTTAGGTTTAGGTAACAAAAGTAGCCTACTTAGTAAGGTTTAGAAAAAGATCATGGTTTGGGTTCAAATAAGTACGTTTGTTGTGTAACTTACGTACATAGTGTTAGTTAAGTACATAAGTTGTGTAACAACGGTAAGGTAAAATAAGTCATCGTTGGCTTGGTTTCACACGGGACATGAACGGTGGTCTCCAGGGTGTCACAGTATGGTCCGTATTTGTTTGACCTAACCATCCACCCCTACCTCCTCCCTAAGCGGGCATTCGCTCTTTATACCACATCAGTTGCCCTGACGCGGACGGGTTTACATTGGAGTTAGTTGAAAGTCCGGTGCGTCTCACAAGGCGTTAAAGGGTGCCTTGGTGCAAACGTGTTGATAGGCCTGGGGTCAGTCTTGGCCATAGTACAGCAGCCTGGAGCTGGCAGAGGGTCATTGCCTTGCTCAAAGACATTTCAGCACAGCAGGTAACACAGAAAAGGGGCTGACCTTTGGAACCTTTAGGCAACCCTGTAACCCAAACCTGAACAACACCATTTTTACTGTCTCATTAATATTTTGCATAAGAGATTCAATACCACAACTGGGTGGTTGTGGTTTTCCACGGTCCAGCTTGCTGATATTAACGTTAAGTATATTTAAAATAGAGTTGGGATGTTTCATAATTTTCACTCACTGTCTGTCTGGCTAAGATAAGACACAGTAAGATCAACTTCATCTTCCCTGCTGGGTAATTGATCTTGGCTGATGTCGCCCCTGCAGCGAGTGGATGAAAACAGCAACAAACATCAGCACAGGATGGAAACATCATACAGCTGTTATCACACACACTTCATACACTCTCAGTTTGTCAGGTCAAGACACATCAGGCGTGCATATCTGCTATCTGTCTCTGCCACCGATGACTGATGAAAGTGAAGCTTCTCAGTCGGGAGCTGGTGTTTTCTCTGGTGTTTGGAGTGAAAGGTTACACCTCTCCTCTCCGCTGTGCCCTCTGTGGGAATTTAAGAGACGGACCGAGAGGGAGAGAGAGAGAGACAGATGGGTTTTCCTCGCAGGATATCCTGTTCTAAGTAGAGCTGCTGGGCCCACTCTGACCTCCTCACCCCTCTTGACCCCTGACCCGCTCATAGTTTAGGCTCACATCTCCAACGTTTCCTAATCGCCCAAATCTCTTCGTATTCTTTCAATTTGGCCGTGGCCCCTTTGCTTTCTCTCCTTCCTAACTTCCTAACTCCTCCGTCATACTCACAGGTGTCACTTTAATTCTCCCTCCTTCCTTTTCTTCTTTGTTCCTTTGTCTGCACCCACTCAATCTAGTGCCAGCCTCATATGCTTTATATTATGTTCCCTTTCTTAAAGCATTTGTCCTATTAGCAATAGCCAGTAAAGTCACAGCAATAATAGACTTAGACGGAAGCCTATATGCGTATATATTGAATTTAAGGACTAGTCATTATCCAGTTCTTCTGAAAAGAAATTACAATATTTACTTAGTTTTTCAACTAATTTGATAATAAATTAATCATGTTCAGTAATTTTTCAAGAAAAATATTTGATGGTTCCAGCCTCTCAAATGTGAAAATGTGCTGCCTATGTTTGTCTTAGCTCCATAGCAAATTGAAGATCTTTGGTCTGATCTTTTGGACTTTTAGGTGGACAAAACAAAATATTTGAAAAATTGTGGTTGCCATTTTTCACTATTTTCCGATGTTTTATAGACTAAACGATTAATCTAAAAAATGACGACAGATTTATTGATTCTGTAACTAATCGTTCAGTAGTGTGCTAAAATAATGGTCTTTGATTTGATTTAAAAAAAAAAAAAGACAAATTAAAATGTATGTGTGCTGTAAGTGATCTCATCCTATAGCCTACATTTTAATTTTTTCAAACAAAAATATATATATTGTTAATCCCATAATCTTTGCCTTTCATTGCTCCCTAACATCTATAACTGAGAGTTTGATAAGTTTCATTATTGAAAAAACAATTTTTGGAAAATGTGTTGCTTATGCATTAATACAACGACCAGTGTATATATATATAAACCTGCAATGATTAATCAGTTAATCAATTATTTGTCAACTAATAAGTTAATCACCAACTATTTTGATAATCAATTAATTGGTTTGAGTAATTTTTATAGAAAAATAGGAAAAATTCTCTGATTCCAGCTTCTTAAATGTGAATATTTTCTGGTTTCTTTACTCCTCTATGACAGTAAACTTAATATCTTTGAGCTGTGGACAAAACAAGACATTTGGTGATGTCATATTGGGCTTTGGGAAACACTGATCGACATTTTTCATCATTTTCTGATATTTTATAGACCAAACAACTAATCGATTAATAGAGAAATCAATCGTTAGTTGCAGCCCTATACATATGTGGCCTAATGTCCAAACGTTGTCCAAAAGTTTTATGTTGGAATTTAATTCTCAGTGCTTGCCTAAATGACCTGATGGATACTTCCATATCCCTGGTACCAATTACCATTTTAGCAATTGACCATCTGGGAGGTGTAGATCATCACTAATATAGATAACTATAGGCTATGCTATGAACTTTAGGTGTTTAAGTGTTGGTCAGTGACACAGCACAGGACAGCACCCACTACTTTCACCCACTTTGATCTGTTCTCTTGTCACTGACTCATCTTTCACCAAACAAGGGCTGTTCAATGACAGCTGAGACATTTCAGAAATGTCAAAGCCGCAGGCATGAAAAAAGGCTGAAAAAGAAGTGTGTTTTGAAAAATGTTGCATATTCTGTTTTTCACTTTCCTCGCAACCATGTTCTTTGTTGTTCTTTCAAGACTTCTTTTCTAAATCCCTCCTATTTTTAACAATGTTCAAACCGCAGTAATTTCACTTGTTTTTCTGATCATGGTGCAGTTCATGTGCGTCACGAGCTGAAAAAGAATACCCTCCTAAAACTGTCTTGGAACAAGAGAAAATCTGTCGATGAGCCTGAGATTATTTGTTGCCAACATTTTCAGGATACTGAACATATCGTCACTGCTTTGGCAGTACAAACTTGAAAATCACGCAGAAGGAAACCGCCAAAATAATTATAGAACTCTTAATTTGACTACAAACAGGAGTAAGGCTCTCGCTTTGGAAATAAATCCATCAGGTATTGTTTCTTGCCCTCGGATGCCCCATTCTTTGTCTTCACCACTTTCTCTTAATGTCAGCCTCCCTCCGTCCCTCTGTCTCTCTCTCTCTCACACCCAGCCCTCCCACCCAGCAGTATAACTGGAATCCATTAGCTGATGAATGGTTGTTTGTGTTTTTTTAAGCTCAACAGCGCCACCCATGGCCTGCGTGGCCAAAGAGGGCGATAAGAAAACATTTGCTGTGATTAGAGGAATAATGAGCCAATCGTCCTCTGACCTGCGGGCCAACCCTGAGGTCAAAGAGACACAGACCGGGCTGCTTCCCAGGTGGTTTCACATGAAAACCATCAGGCCTGCAGAGATATAGTGGAGTCATTGTCTGCAGACAGGTGACACACACACACACACACACACACACAGAGCACTTCTATGTCTGTATGTCACTGCATGTCTGGGAGTGTGTGTGTGTGTAAGTGACGAGGATCCCAGCGGACCGAGCGCAGAGTTTGCCCAGAGAGGCTGCGGTGGAAATCAACACTTCCTGCTTCCTGTGGCGAGAGGAAGTGCTACCGTCGCTGTCCCCTTATCGCTGGATACACAGGCAGCGCGGAGGGAGGAAGGCAGGGAGGGAAGAGGAAGAGGAGAAGGAGACGCAGGCTAGACAAAGGGAGAGGACAGATACGGCTGTTGTCCACCAGTTGGTTTTTTATTTGTTTATTTTTGGGGGTTTCTGGCAGAAAAATGCTGAGATGATGAGGAGGAAAACATGTGTAAACTATATCCTGCAGGCTTGTTGAGCTGAAAGAGGCCTATTGCTTCTTATAACATATACTTTGTTATAAAATATGAAATCATTATTTGATCCAAAACATCATCAACACTTGGTTGCACGTCAGTAGGATTTTAATGGAGATCAAACGAGCAGCTAAAGTGAGACTATTTATGGTTTAGATCAGTGATTCTTAAAGTGAGGTCCGGGGACCCCCAGGGGTCCGTGACACTCTGCCAGGGGGTCCGCGAAATAATTTGCTAGGAATTATAAAATTGTGCTGTATCATTAAAAATTGCATATCTACAGACGGGGACCATTTGCACCAATAAAACAAGCATATTGTGTCCATTATTACCACCCATGGTAGCTGTGGTCAATAGAAAACTAGGGATGCGTCAATTCAACTTTTTCAGTCCTGACACCGATACCTGGGCTTTGGTCATCGGTCGATACCGATCGAGTACCGATCTGATACCAGTGTTTAATTTATTTAGCTGTATGCCTCACTGTGCGGAAGTGACTGGGATCTTTTTTTTGTGTAAGGAAACATCAGGCTTAACTTAAATATTACATTCCTAACTGTCATGTTCACTACCTTTAGTCTAGGAGTTCCTGTTGTTTCCTATGTTTCCCTGTCCTTTTGTCTCTTGTGTGTTTTCCCCTGGTTTGTCTAGTTTGTCTAGTTTGTCAGTGTGTCGGGAGGTGTGGCCTTCCTCCTCCTCCTCCTCCTCTGGGCGGGCTCGGCTGGAGCAGCTGCCACCAATCATCACACCTGCAGTATATATACCCCGGTTTTCCTGCTACTCTTCGCCAGATCGTTCCGTCACCCACAGTGGTATATACTATATCAGGCTCCCTGGATTTTTGCACTTGTCTTTGCGGTTGCTCTTATGTTTTTGAGATTGTTTGGACTAAACCTCGTTTTTTGCTCTGTGCTCAGGTCTGTTCTCCTGCCAGCTGTGTCTGCTTCCAATCCTGCCTGCTCACTCCTGCACTCGGCTCTTCCTCAACCTGGAACCCTTTTGTTTAAATAAATATTCTTTTGTTCATCCTTTAAAACTCTTGTGGTGTGCTGCATTTGAGTCCACGTTTTGTTACCCGGAACATAACACTAACTTTGTCAAATTAAATGTTACAGATAAATACATAGATATAGATTTACTGAATTGTTATTTATTATTAAAATAATAAATTATACACCAGCAACTTGGTAAAAACAATTACATTCAAGTCTATAATGTATATAATATATAAACATAGAACCAAATTGAATAGATCGGCCCATTGTCACCGATACCCGAGCTATTTGAGTCAGTATCGGCCCGATATCCGATCCGGTAACGGTGCATCCCTAATAGAAACTCTGATATGATTGTGACACATTACGTCAATCTGTCATGAATCATTCACTTCACTCACTCTAATGCAAATATTCCAATCCAACTTTTCTGAAGTAATAGGCTTAATTACTATGATGTGTTTCGCAACACTGTTATGATAAATTCTTCTTCTGTTCAGAGCTTTCTGCCAATGATTTGAACAAAGAGCAATACGTTCATTGCTTTAAAGTTAAAGCACTGAAAGTCAGCATTTAACTGGTCATTTTAAATGTCTGGATTCATTCGGATATTAACTGGTATTAATAAATGGTGTTAAGATGATTAAAATTGAAATGTGTTTCTGTTCATCACTATGAAACAGGTCTGAAGGATTTATGTTAAAAGGTTTTACAATACAAATAGTTCCAATGGCGAGTAAAAGAGTACAAATGGAGGTAAGCATTATGCTTAATTACTATTGTCGATTAATTGTTATGATTATAAGGGGGTTCTTGGAAACAATTTGTACCTTGTAAGGGGTCCCTGACCCCAAAAGGTTTCAGCCCAGTTGCACAGCAGATTGTGAAATAGTCAAAAAATGTAATGTATAGATTTGTGTACATAGACACAAATTTCACATTTATTTTGTGATTGTGATCAATTTGTATGTAATCCACGTAATCGTGAAGTGCGAACGCTGCATAGGGAGGAGGTCAGTGTAGAAGGGTGGGTCAAAAAACACAGGACTTTCACCCAGGAGACCAGTGTCCGCGTCCCATGTGAACCCACAAGTCAAAGTGGATTTATTTGCCACGTAACTTCCCTACAGAAGTTACAGCACTTCAAACCACGATTTTTTCCTGAACCTAACTAAGTAGTTTTTGTCACAGAAGTTCTGAACTTAAGTTGCAGCACTTCCAGTGTAATTTTAAGTCAAATCACAATCTTTTCCTTTAACTAAATAGTTTTATTTAGAAAAGATTAGAGCGGCAATTGACACGTGCGTCACGTATTGTTGAAAGTCGTATTGAGCGTCACAAAAAAAGGCAAATTCGTGTCTATGTACATGCATCAAATTTCGTGACTATTTCACAAACTGCTGTTAGACTGTGTTGAAAGTTTGAGATTTGAAGTTGAGGTTTAGATTACATAAAAGTACAGATTCCACATGTTGCAGGCCATGTAGAACCATTTTTTTTCAGATAGTGGACGCGAACGTGCATGAAAAGACTCCTTGTAGTGTTTTTCATGTTGTTAGGAGCAACTGCATGTAGCATGCTGGCAGACACAGATGAGCTGCAAACAAAGAGCGAAGAGGGAAGCAACAGAGAGTGACAAAGATCAGGATATTATGCAGCAAGAACAAATACAACAAGTGGGATGCATTTTGCAGGTTGCAATTAAAAATGCACCCACTTGCACCTTATTGTGAAGGAGCAAAAGAGAGAGACAAGGAGAAAGACAGAGGGAGAGAAGGGGGGAAAGAGTTGTTTGGGATCAGGGTGGGGAAGCTTTCAGCACTTGGGATTGTCCCAGATGGACACAAGCCGCTCCCTCCCTTTATAAACAGCCTCTGGCTTTTACCTCTCCTCTCCGTCAATCTCTTCTTCTTTCCTTTAATGCCTGTTATACACAACTCAGATCCCACTTTGCAAGGATTCTGAGCCCCTCAGCAGAAAAACATGAACAAATTGACACTTTGTTTTTTCCTCTTTTTTCTTCTGACAATTCCATCTGTCCCCCCCAGCACCTCCACCACCCCCCAATCCCTGCCATTTCCAAAGTCAACACACCACTAAATGCCGGGCTGACTCACTTCCACTGTGGGTGGCTCTGTTTCCAATTTTCTCACCACCTCAGCCAACCCACCACCTCCGAAGAAAAGAGAAAACTTTTGTCCAGAAAACAACAAAAAAGTAGCCAACCAGACACGCAAAAAAAGCAGAGACAGCTCCCCGAGTTGCTCAGTGTTAAAGGGACAAAAGCGTGCATGTAGATGCCGGGAGGAGACACGGGACCAAACCAAGCATGCTTCTCCCACTTCTTTTGTGGCTCTGAAATAGTTATCCCTGTTTTCCTTCCTTTCTTTCTCTTTGGGAGAGCGTGGGAGCGCCCTCAGAGCGCTGCAGAGAAACCACGGGGCTCATAACAACAGGAGGAAGCCGGTAACTTGAGTAACGTTGGGCCGGGCAGAGAGAGGGGGGAGATAGGGAGAAGAAGAAGTGGAATAGGGAGCGGAGGAAAAGGATCTATACATGTCTCCACATCTTGAAAACATGAAGTTTGAGCTCACACAAATAAAGAAAGCCACATTTACAAATGACCTGTTGCATTCCAGACAGCTTTTTCCCACATGCACACACATGCAAAGTGGCACACACACACACCCTCATCCCTCTGCAACCCCAAACACATTGAAATTAGACAACTTTTGCCTTACCAGTCTGTGTGAACATTCAGCATGAGAAGTGTGTTAGAAAGTCCTGTTCAGTCAGTCATGTTCACGTACAGTTAAGTCCAGAGAGATCGAGAGTTGTGGGGACACCCAAACTACACACACACACACACATACGTACACACACACACACAGGCGCAGTATCAGTTCCCTCTGTCCAAGTGTTGAGAAAGTGAGGAACCGCAACAAAAGGCAACAGAGGGAGGGAGGGAGAGATCGAGGTTGGGAGAGAGAGAGAGAGAGAGAGAGAGAGAGAGAGAGAGATTAACCCCTCTGAACTGACTGGTGGACTCTCTCCCTCCCTCACACACACACACACACACACACACACACACACACAGTTGGTTTGCCGTATCACTGACTTCTTGTGTTTTCGCTCAAGTGCCAAGAGGAGGAAGGGAGAGCAGAGGGAGACCAGAGTGTGTGTGTGTGTGTGTGTGTGTGTGTGTGTGTGCGTGTGTGTGTGTGTGTGCGTGTGTGGATGTGTGTGTGTGTATGCGTGGTCATGGATGTGTGTGTTTGTGTGGTGTGTGTGTGTGTGTGTGTATTTTAAGGTAGGAGGGACCGACTGGCTCAAGTCCAGAGGCAGCCAGCCTGGTAGAAAAAAGACAATAGCAGGAAACACTATATCAGGAGGAGGCAAAATACCAGCACAAAAATAATTAACAGACAGTGAAAAACAATGACATCCACCGTGGAAAACACAGCCTGCAGCCTGCGCCGAACAATGATAGTGGAAACACCGAGCAGAAAAGGCATTTTTGTTGTTGTTGTTACCACAGGATATAAAAAAAAATCGTCAGAAATGTTGGCGTTATTTTTGTACATGCAAAAGTTTTGAGCTTTTTTTGGCGTTCATCACCGCCTTTTTATAAATTACTCTAACTCACACTTGTATTCGATCCCAAGCATGTAGACGCGCATTCTCCGTGCGTTCAGTCAGCCATGACTCCCACACAAATCTCACCACCGCCCACACACACGCACACACACACATTCCCTCGGCTGTAATCATATCTAGTGATAAGGGCAGCTTCCCCCAGCGGTCGCTGGCTCTCCGACTCCGACCACAGTGACTTACAATGGCCCTGTATTCTGAGCCTGCTCTGATTACACTCACAAGGAGCTGCATTACACCCTGCTAATTCAATTTCCTCCCCTCAGGGTCAACCTTTGTGTGTGTGTGTGTGTATATATGTGTGTGAGTGCATAAGGAGGACTTGATTAAGCAGTTGTTGAAGTGAACAAGCTGCTTGCACAAAAACTGACTGTAATAATCTGTGGGGGGTTAATATGGTCGCTGATCAATACCGTAGTTGTTTGTCCAGTTCTGGCTGTTCTGTGTTGGAAGTAAAACTTCATCTGCTGGAGAATCAGCTGCTCTGTGGTGCTATAAGCAGGTAGAGCTGGTAAAGCAACATATTTCACTTATAATGGTTGATGTACAGGTTGTACCTATTATTGTTTATTAGAGTGATGTAAGACTTGTACTCAATGCAAAAGCATCAAATTATCAACTTGATGGATTGGATTCAATCAGCTCTCTTCCTCCTCAAATTTTTACTTAAAAATACCTCGTAGAACGTTTGATCACTAGTAGTGCTATGGAGTAGAAGAACACAAACAGATTTAAGCATAGACTGTATATAAGAAGTGGGTGTAGTCATGTGAGGTCACCCATTGGTTTGTGGACTGCTGTAGTCATGTCTAGAAGTTAACCTGCAAATTGCGAAATCTGATCTGAGATCTGTAAAAACTTGCAAAAACTCTTGTGAGACTCGCTGTCTGACGACCTATCCTAACCTTAACTATTCAAGATCAATGCCTAACAACCATCTCGTGAGAGTTTCCCCAATTTGCTGGTTCCCGTCTAGACACGACCAAGTGCCATTTTGAAGCCCCAAGTTCGTCATTTTGGCCGTCGCCATATTGGTATTTTGCAACCAGAAGTGACACGAGAGGACGGTGCTAAGTACAACCAAATGCTGAATAAGACATTTTTACGCAAACCAAAAATGTTAAAATGAACTTTCATGAACTGAAAACACACTGTAAAAGATGAAAACCAAGACAACTCCTAGACTGCACAACGCTGTGGTAGCAACCTGTCAATTACAAGGTAGCCATGCCCTAAAGCATCCCCTGCTTATGGTCTATTTGACTCTAAATGGGACCATTAATTTACTGAATGAACATCATGCTGTATTGAAGAAGACTTGAAACTAGCGATTGAGACCATAAACTCATGTTTGCAATGTTTAATGAGGTAATAAATCAAGAGAGACGTCGGCTCATTTTTTCATAGACTTTAAAATCAGACTTCTTTTTGCAACCAGAGGAGTCGCCCCCTGCTGGCTATTAGAAAGAATGCAAGTTTAAGGCACTTCCGCATTGGCTTCACTTTTCAGACCTTGGAGTTGCCCACTGGATTTAACGGGATGTAAAGAACAGAAGGACCATCTCAGCTGGAGAAGGCAACACCTGCATGTCAAATCATCATGTTTGTTGTTAAATTACTTAAGAGGTTCAAAAGTACATCCTAATTAAACACTCAAACACTTTGGTGTTTTGACCTGTGCTCCAGCTGGTGGGTGGTGCTTGGTATTTTCTTAACTTATCTCAGAATTGCAGCCAGGTCACAAACTTTCTAATTTTACAGCTAAACAGTACACTACAAGATGTTTCTGAAAACATTTGAGGTGAGAAATAGGCATTACAGTAACAGCATATTGACTCATATTTGATCAGCGCTGCCCAGTTTGACCGTTTGATTGGAGTTTGCAAGTGATTGACAGCTGCTCAGAGACGGCAAGGCTCGACTCTGATTGGTTGTTTTCCTTCGGTCTGTGAAATCTTGCAGATGCCATTAGGAGCACCGGAGGACAACGGAGGACACAGAGGCATATGATTTTTTTCAGATTACCTGTCTCATGCACTACTGTCAGGCTATAGTGACCGTTTTATAAAAGATAACTTTTTAAAATCAAATTTGCTCCATTTCTACCTACTTCAGCTTTAACTATTCTCATACAATTAACTGTCCCCAACGCAAGTTTTTTATGTCTGTTTTTACGTTTGAGGTTAATATAAGTACTTAAGTAAGTAGTAACTTAAGTCAAGTTTTTTAAGTAACCAAACCACAGTCTTTTCCTAAACCTAACCAAATATTTTTGTTGTCTAAACAGGTTCTGCAATGGAGGGACTTGCGCAGTCGCATTGATGGGTTGTGTTGCTGGACATTCATAGGAGAATGCATGAAATATGAGAAATAACTTTCTGTAAGATATCATACGAACCACCGTATGAAGAAACGTAATATGTTATTTTAGGCATTTGAACAAAAAACTGATAACAGTTGTTGAGAAGACTGCCTCCCAAGAACGAGAATGGCCATGCGCTATTTCGTCGACAGTTGTTGAAGGTAACGTGCCAAGAAATGTACCAATCCAACTGTGAAAGGCAGGGTATAATGTGGACCACTAACCAAAACGTGGGTTACCTTGTTTGTGTCCAGACATTTGTGGCTGAAAAGCATCACATGTGAATCAAAGATTCAACTCTCATTGGCTCTCATTTATATTTAGGGAAAAAGGTATATTTTTTGTGTTTTGCGTTGATGATGTGACCAATCTAAATCAAAACAATTTTAAATACTATTCAGCTGCAAATGTCTTGCACAACCTGTAAAGTTACAATGCAGTCCACCGTTGCTCAAGTAGGGTGGATGTGCCAGAGATTCATTGTTGTTGCCAACAGACTATAAATATTACTGCAACATCTCTATGATACATTACATGTTGTGCCTTTTTTTTGCTTGAATAGAAAAATACTGAGTGTTTTGGTTTGGTGTCTGAGATTACGACAGATCACTTTATGTTAAGCTGAATGAGCCTTCACTGTTATGCAAGCTCTTTTGTGACATATGGAGTAAGTATGGAGAGAACTGAATAGCCTTATGAGCTGGTAATGAAAACCATCCAGCAGATTCTTTTTAATTACATCAACGCTCTTGATTTATAGCTTTACAGTCCAGTTGTAAAAGCACTAAACACTAATTAAAGCGGAACTCTTTTCTCCGTTGGAGGTTTGGAGGTCTCTCTGTGGAGGTTTCTATAACAGCCTCCAAAGAAAACGATGTTTGATGAGTCAAAATCACTAAAAACAGGGCGGAGATGCACAATGCAGAACTACATCAGCTTATATGATGAGAATCAGTCGTTGTTCTGACTTTGTCATGTTCCCCTCCCACGTTTCTTAAACTGGGGGCACAGACCCAAAATAGGTTACAGGCCTTCCTCTGGTAGGTCCCACCAGAACACAAGCTAGCAATATGCAATCCTGGGCCCCACAGTAAGACACTAAATTCTCATTTGGATCCCGGGGATGAAATATTTTAATAAAAGTTCTTGCTTTAATTTGTATTAAGAGGGTCAGATCTGCAGGCGTTTCCAGTGGTTCTGTGTAGTACAGCCTGATGAAGCGGCTGGCTCGCTGCAGGTTGTTTATCAGACGCGTTCAACACATCTGAGTCTCATTTCGGCCAAATAAAACAATGCCGTGCGTCACTGTCAAATGCATGGCAAACATAAGGAGTGTGTCCACGTGCGTGTGTGTAAAAAAAAAAAGTGAAAGAAAGTGTGTGTGTGTCCAAAAGCAGAGAATGTGTTTATCATTAAAATGACTGAATACAAGGGCGATGTCCCTCTGGAGGGGTGGGTATCCACGCGCACATACACACACACACACACACACACACACACACACACACACACACACACACACACACATTGTGTTTCCATCACTTTAGAGGACATTTCATTGACCTACATTAATTTCCTGGAGACTTACCTTTACCCTAACTGCTACTTGCCTAATCCTAACCCTTACCCTAACCTTAACCTAAACCTAACCTTACCTTACCCTAACCCTAAACCAAGTCTTCACCCTAAAATGTAATGACTCATATTATCGGGACATGCATTTTGTCCCCAAAAGGAAGGCGAGTCCCCACAATGTGACTGTGTAAACAGATTTATGTCCTCACCATATGAGTAAAACAACCCTACACACACACACATACAAAGCAGATTTGCACTGTTTTTGAATGTTACTCTCTCGTTCCTCTTGTTAAAAGAGGTTAAACGTCCTTATCTGCCGTTGACAACGTCACTACTAGGAATCAAACCAGAAACCCCTCTGACTTCAACCTCAATAAACCACAGACACAAACATCTTTGTCCTAACCACACACACTCACACAAACCGTCACACACCTTTTCTGTCATTCTCTCTGACTAAACTCCTGTTCACACTCGCCATCTCTCTCACACACTCATGGAAAGATGCGTCCAGATGTGGGTGTGATGCTTGTACACAGTGATTAGCGAGTGAGTGAGTGCGCTGTGTTGTGTGTTTCCACCTCCCTTTCTCTGTTTTGGTTACCAGCCTTGTCTGCTAAGCCTCACTAATCAGTCCCGCTGTCAGGAGAAGAAACACAAGGCCGAGGCCTGAGTGTTCAGAACAATTCACATACAATGGGCTGGCTTGTCAATCACGGAATTCCCCCCACGCACTACAATGTTCTTCATACAGTAAACAAGCCTTTTACATTATTTACCCCATTCATAAGGAAGCTTTATCAATAATTTCCTTTTTGGTGGAAATTTACTACATATAAACACATAGTAACTAGAAATGTCTGATCGTCACAGATGAGCTGCTGTTCAGGGTACTGGTTAATGAGATTACAGTAAATCAACAGTAAGAAATGTATGTTCATATGCAGGTAAAGATATTCGTATTAGGGCTGTCAAAGTTAACGCGATAATAATGTGTTCCTTCATCTGGAAGTCAATGGGTAATTTGAATGGGTTTTTAGTTAAATACCTAAACTAAGGTCTGTGATTAACACAAGTTTAAGAGATTTTAAAGTTTAACTTGTTGCTAACAAGTGGCTAGATGAGACTACTAAACGTCATCACGCCGACTCGTCCGCCATTACAGTCTCGTTGTGTATACTCGCGTTCATGTGACCATGGTGTAGTTTGTTTATGGTCTGACGTTAGCTTTTTACTTCTGGCGATTGCTTTCACACTTAAAAAACTCATAAAGTAGCATTTGGAGATTATCTTATGGAACAAAGTGTGTAAGTACTGTATCATAAATGTTTATTTGCCGCAGAGCTTATTTTCTGCAATAATCCAAAACCAAATGGAAAAATCCCATTGGATTTTTGTCGAGGGAACCTGTGCGATTCTAAAAAATATCTCAACAACCCTGTAGCACTCTATAAGTTATGGCCAAGGATATTAAATGAAGACTGAGACACATGAGGGCTATGATGTATGACACATGTGCAATGTAACTGGAGTGGCAATGTTGAAGGGTTACAGCAGACGGTGCTAGAAATAAAGGGATGGTGTCCGCTCAGGTGCTCTTTGGATTCATTTAATGACATGGTCCACCTTATTTTTCATATAAAACGTATTCCGACCTTCAATGAAACATATCAATCATCCCCATGTTCTATGATTATGCGGCAGCTATTGAGCCTTTCTGCAGACCAAATTTGACTGTGCATGTGTTGTACCCAAATGATATGATGCAGTACGACGCCATGGCTCTTTAGCCTCTTTGGTTAGGGCAGGCTGTGTATAGCCTACATCAGTGGTTCTCAACCAGTGGTCCGGGAACCCCCAGTGGTCCTTGAGGGAGTTCCATGTTGTCCCCAGAAAAATGGGTTTCAATATGTAATTCACTATAAAAGTGAGCCCAATCTGAGTGAGAGTCATAGTGACTATTCTGATAGGTTTCACTTCCTACTCTGCACCTCTGTACTGTAGCTGACAACTATAGATTCTGGTCTTAATCATATCTAACAACCAAAATCTTTTCAGATGGAGGGCCCTGAAGCAAAATCTAATCAAATGGGGGTCCGTGACCTAATGTGTGTCAGTTTAGGGGGTCCTTATGAAAAATGTTGAGAACCACTGGCCTACATTACCGGGAACACCTGTGACTCAATCCATCTATCAAATGAAGGGACGGGAGCTTCTTCTACAAAGCCACTGCAATGAAACCCAGATGTAAACAATGTGGCCCAGTTATGTAAAGCTAGACCTTTAAAGGTAATAACTTCGGTCCGGTCTAATAACACACTCTGTATGAGTGAAATGGTGAGGCTAAACAAATCCATGTCGCTTGCAGGGAAACAATGCCGGTAAAGTTTAACTTTAGACGAGTAAACAGCTGTGGTTATGTTTAGGCTTAAGATTAGGCAACTAAAACTATTTGGTTAAGGGTAGGATTAAGGGTAATTCCATAGCAATACTGACAAAGAATGATGTAATGATGATGTGGGTGAAGTTAAGAGTAAAAGTGAAACTAACAGAAGGTAAGGAAAGGAGCAGGAGGACAAAGAGGAGGAGGAGGAGCAGGAGGAGGAAGGAGGGGATACGATGGGGTCCAGACCCTTGATCCCAGCAGCTGCTGCTGTTTTGTAGGTCAGCATTACATCAGTAGGTTTATGGAAAAGGCTGGGAATCACTTCTCTACTTGACCTACTTAAAGAATGTTAGTGTTAGATGACATGCAATACTCCCCGGCTTCCCAGCACTCACTCACTCACTTCCTACCCGATGTGCAGCAACACACATTGTTTTTTTAATCTTTTTATTAGCAGTTGCTGAAAGAATGCATAATTAAGGAAGCAGGGTCTTAAAATGTCTTGCTTCTCGGGTGAATTGTTTTGAGTTTCTAACCGTTTTTTATCCGTTTTATGTCGTACTAACATTTTTTTAATGAAGTCCCACAAAGCACTTGTCAACTGATTGTTTTGATTAGTAATGAATGAAATGTCAAGAACACAATCATTCAGAAAAACAACATTTCTCAAGCATTTTTCCTCTTTAACAAAGTGCTAGCAGCACAAAGACTCAGCCCACCTTTCTCACTTTTTATCACAAAAAATGTAACAGAGCTGCATGAACCCCCGTGGGTCAGAGTCTATGGTTCGTCAATATCATGGTCCATTTGACATGCCAGCTGTCTTTTAGGAAAGAGTTACGGTTTTAACTGGTTATAAAAACCAGCATCAAACCCAGAGGAGTCCGAACAATTCTACTGAAAAATTGAAGTGCGTTGCTCAAGAATTTATAGGTCTGTTTGAATTTATAGCATCCATATGTCGGAGGATTTTACAGTGAATGGTTGTGGCGAGGATGTGTGTATGCAGCGTGTGTGTGATACAGAGGTTAAGTGGTGTGGTTCTGGCCTCTCAAGCAGCAGCCTTCCAACACGGGTCATGTCTTTTTTGTTCAACGCTAGTGAACCACATAGGACACACTAACACACACACACACACACATACACACACACACACACACACATACACACAACTCTGAACCTATATCACATATGAGATCACCAAGAATGTAGAGTTTCACAGCTATGACAGTAACTGTTGGACTGACAATGTGAATTATGAAGCAGAGGATGTGTCCAAATCACCCATGGTCACTGTGGCAACAAAGCTGCCATACACTCTTTCACACACCTCTAATGAGGCGTATCCAGGATTTATCCCTTGATGACATCACGAAGAAAGAACGGTGTCTCTGGAAACATGGTCACAAATTCAGATTCAGATTCAAATGTGCCAATAGGCTATGCTTTAAAGCAAAGCAGCATTACAACTTGTGTTCCAGTCATGTAACAATCTGATAACAAGTCAGTCTGTGAATTTGTGGCAAAAATTGTTATACAAATAGTCAGTGGTCATGTTTATAATGTTAAATCCTGAACACCGCCCACTGCTTCATCGTGCTCTACGGCCTGGAGTTTCGCCTCAGGACCCTTAGCGTAGCTGCGTTCAGTGAGGAGGAGGTCAACATGTGGATCACTGGTCTCAACTGGTTGATGATCGACACTCAGAGAGCGCCTGTTTACATGTCCACAACCTCCGTCCTTTCCACGCTTCCCATTCATTATCTACGTAAGCAGCATTGCCCTGCATTGCATGCA
Organism: Sebastes umbrosus; assembly: GCF_015220745.1. Classification (NCBI taxonomy): domain Eukaryota; kingdom Metazoa; phylum Chordata; class Actinopteri; order Perciformes; family Sebastidae; genus Sebastes; species Sebastes umbrosus. Next base: position 4,967,588 of record NC_051274.1, read on the forward strand.
ATGCATTCTGGTATCGTGGTTGAGGTCTAGGCTACATGCAAATCGAGTTGCAGTCCGGCACGACTCATCGCCTCTGGAAACTCCCTAGAAACTTTTAGACCAACCATTGTTGATCCAAAATGAAGACAGATTTAGCAACTGCATGGCTTATTTCTCGCATAAAATGTTTTCAGAAATTCATTTTAATTCATTATTCAAAGGTGGGAGCAGCAGCTCACGAGCAAAGAACGTATATTGATACTATTTGACAAGAAGAAAAGCGTTTGTCCAATCAGGTGCCTGGTGCATTGTGTCTAATGGCAGCCCATCAAGCGTCCAGTGCTGGGAAGCGAGGCGATCACTCGCGCAGGTGAGTGGAACCGCTGACACGCCCGCCTGAAAACGTAAACAAAGGACTGTTCCCGCCTTTTCATTTTGAAAGAGCAGCGGCCAATGAGGAAACTCCAACACTCGGCCAACCAATCGTGTAACTTCATCACTCAGTCACTCAGTCACTCACTCAGTAACAGATTTTTGTGCTTGTAGGGCTGGCCCTCTGCGGTCCAGCCAAAGACCGATATGAAGCTGGCCCTAACAGCATATCATTAGGAGTGCACAGCCTGCATAAACAGTCATATTTCAGTGTGTTGTTACGGCCTAACTTGAATGTAAATAAACCCTGGTTTCATCCAAACATCAGTGTGTACATGATGCTGCCAGTGAAGTATACAAGCTTCATGGAGGCAGCGTAGACAGTTCAGTCTGTCCAGCGCATTAAAACTGTTTATAAGAGCCACAGACTCATAAAGCAGTGTCGGAAATTACTGAATGAACAAAATCAGAAAAGATCAAATCGGATAAGAGTGGATGAATCTCACTATTAAAAAAAAAAACAGGAAGCTATTGGGAACAGCTGACTGATGACGGAGTATTTATAAACCAAAGTGTCAAACAGCCTAAAATCCCCTCGATGAGAAAAGAACATTCAAGTGTGTGCCGCTGCATGTGCATAAACTTTTGTGTGTGTAATCTACAGTGCGATAGCATGTGTGAATTTAGACATCTGGATATGACATGCACATTTGATATAGTCCATTAAAATGACACAGAGTTATATAGCAGCTCTGTCACTATAGTCACGGCACCTGTGGGTGATTTATACAGAGACAGAAAATGATGCAATGACACTCTGAGCCTGGTAACTATTCCTGTAGTTTTACCACCAGAAAACTGGGGTGAACAGTAGTTTTTGGTCATTTTTACCAGCTGGAATCAGAGGTGATGAAGACACTATGGAGATCAAGCCCATACACCTGATGTTGGTGGCTAAATAATGACTTGAGTTGGTGCCCAGACCGCTGTTCGTGTCCCGTGTGAAACCAAAAGCAAACGTTGACTTTACGCTTGTTACATAACGTTACGTAAGAAATGTATTTATTTACGCTAGTTACGTTGAGACTTTACGTTGGGACTTAACGTTATGACTTTACATTGTTACTTTACTTTGTTAAGTAACGTTGTTAGGTTACGTTGTTAGGTTGCGTTGTTTGATTGCGTTGTTAGATTACGCTACGTTGTTATGTTATTATTTTAACACAAACCATGATCTTTATTCTAACCATAGTTTTGTAACTAATTGTTTCACAATGTTAATTACGTGGCATTGTGCATTTCTGCAAGCATGATACAAGGCTGTAATGGAATGTATTTATGAAACGTATTTTCGGTTCAGAGATGTTGACATTCATTGTATCCTGTGGTTTGCAAAAACGTACAATGCCAAAACTTTTTCTGGCAGCTAGGCTGTTGTTGTTGTTGGCTTATCGCAATGCATTCAGCGCGCATTTACACCTTGCATTAGCATGTGTTTTTTCTAATCCAGACAAATCATGTGTTAATACCAGGTGTAAATGGGGTGTCTGTCCCTAACAGGGGTCAAGCTCCAAAACTACTGGATCCTACATTTCCCATAATGCAACTCAACAGCATCTTTTCGTTAGACATTACCCTGTCTGGTAAAGCCACATCTTTCAAATTTCATGCCCTTATTTTCTAACGCAGACTTTGTTATAGATATGTCTGAAATTGCCCCTGACATCATCAGGGTTATTTTCTGGACACTTGAAGACTTGAACACATGTAAAGACAAACAATAACAATCATTTTTTGCGTAACAAATGAAAAAGCAAAGCTTGTGACGAGAGTTCACACCCAGCTTACTTTCTTACGGGTCAATTGCTGTGTGAAGACGGTGTCCGACATCGGAAAGGTGTCGGTGGAGGGGGTTTCCAAAGGTGTTCGACCATCCAACATGCAGTTATGATGGAGTATACTGCCACCTTAAGATCATGGCCTGTAGTGCCTGTGAACAGCAGACTGTTACTAAACGTTCAACCTGGCCAAAACTGAATGAAAACAGTTGCTTTATGTTAATTTTTTTAGTCAAAACAACCAACTGATTAGACTGTTGTCAGGCTATTAAATAGGCGTTATCAGTCACTATAAGCCCCATAGATGTGGGTCAGTAGGGGCCTACTAGATCCACTAGAAAGTTTTGTCATCTATTCACATGGTAGATCATCGGAAGAAGGTATAAAAGAACAGGACAGCGACCTCTAGCTACCGTAGTAATTATGACAGGAGCAGAAGATGAAGTAAGATGCTGTAGCATAGACAATGTGAAACTTCATAAAAGGTGGAGGTCGAGGACTATGGATGGGACAGAAAACACAGTTTCACCCAGGAGACTGGAGTTTGCCTCCCGTGTGAAAACCAACAATGTGTAGTTGTCTTTATGTTTGTAATTATTTTAACCTAAACTTAACTAAGTGTTTTTTTTTGCCTAAACCTAAAGAACTTTCACTTTTACTTTTACAACGTAGTAGGCATAGTAGGCCCATAATGACCCACATCTAAGGTGTTTATAGTGACTGATAACACCTATTTAATGGCCTGATAACAGTCGAATCAGGTGCAGCTACAGATAGAGCAGAGAAAATAAAACAAAAATGGAAAAGAGAGCTAAAAACAAGAGATTTCCTGTGTCACTGTATACCTTCATTTGGAAACATATCTACTTTATCAGACTCAGTTCACTCACATAATGAACTCCATCCAAAACCACAGCCGTCTTTAGAGATATAAAATCCCTGTTATATATTTAGCTATTATTTGCACATGCAGCCGAACTCCCCACTCGACATTCATGATGAAGCCAGATGTGGCTGATAGATTTGTGATATCCGAATGCACAGCCGAGGATGTGGAGATGGATGGACGGAGGAAGGAGGTGAGGAGGGAACACAATGGGTCTGGAAGAAAGGGAAGACGGAGGCTCTCTCAGGGGGAAAGTGGAGGGGGATTTTTCTTCCACCTCTCCATCTCCCATCCTCTCATTCACATCTCCCCCTCGCTCCTTCTGTCCCACCTCCTTCATTCAGAATCTAGCTTTTCTGTCTGTCTCTCTCTCACACACACACACACACACACACACACACACACATATGAGGTTTTGGCTGGAGGGGGCAGCAGTGTGAGTAAGAGCAACAGCTGCAGGGATTACAGACAAGGGAGGGAAAGGGAAGAGGGAGTGTGTGTGTGTTTGTGTGTGTGCGTGGGTGTGTAGGGGCTGAGAGAGTGAAAATGTTGTAAAGCAAAGTGTATGTGTATTTATGTGTGTGTGAGACGACTAAGAGAAGAGTTGTGGGCGTGAAAGACAAATATGTCAAGTGGCGGAAAGATATAAAAAACGTCTGTGCACTCAAGTGTGTTTTCTTGCATGTAGTGTGTGTGTGCAGATAACGAGAACAGTCAGCAGCAGCACCACAAACTATACGTAACACAGTGCTATAGCAAGTGTCTATATGTTGGTTTGCCTTAGCGGTGGGCTCGTGGTTTAAAGGCAGCGGGTGGGAGGTGTGTGTTCATATATACTTTGTTTTTGGAAACACCTGTATTTTCACTGAGCCAGAAGTCGACAGTGTCGCAGTGCAGAGATGTAATCAGCTCTCGTCTCTCTGCAGGAGTCTGTGTTTTCTTTGGTTTGTCAGCAGAATGTCTGAAAAACTTGTGAGTGATTTGGACAGAGAACAGTAAGGGATTTGGCCAAAAATCACATGGTTAGACATCTGGATCTGGGATTTCTGCCATCAGATGATTATCTGTTTTTAATCATAACTATGGAATGATGACAAATTTTATACAAAGGAGGTTTGCGTGGTTAATAAATCTGACAATGAGAAGAATGATGTCTTTTGGTGTAACTGCAAGCTGGAGAGCTGTTCGCTTGGTACCTTTCCTATTTTAGAACGTTATTATAAGTGTTTATTTTGTCGTTGCATTAAACAAAAGATATGTTGTTGTTCAGAAAAGATTCCCCCCAACCAGGGTACAGCTGAGGACACCACACCACATACACGAAGCTATTCTGTTTATACTGTCCAGGAAGATTCTTTTGGGCTTCGCTTTATGGAGAAATTAATTGGCAGAAAACTTGGCTATTTGGGGACAAATTTTGTCTTAAAGTTTAAGAAATTTCCTTTTTCTGTGAACTAGAAGAAGAAACAATGTCATTTGTTTCATCAATGTATGTATACCAGAATATTTTGGGTGGATGTTCAACATTATTTAAGAAGGAAAACTGGGCAAACAATTTAATTTCAGGATGAAAACCTTCTTATACGGTTTGAAGGTATTATGTTCTTTGTACAGTTAATTCTAATTTTGGGGAAATTCCACATTCATAAGAAGAGATGGGCGGACTCCAAAACCTAATTTTGAAATTTTTTTTATCAAGAACTGCGACAATATGGCACCATATGGAAACATTAAGAATAAGATATTTGTATTACTTTTTCTTCATATAGATGTATTTTTTTATATTGTTTATTTTATTTAAATTTTCGCTTTATAAATGTACCCAATGACATGAGCAGCTGTATATATTGTTAATGTACTTATATCTTCTAAAATAAATAAATAAATAAAGTTCTGTTTATACTGTCCAATTGGAGGATGTGTTCTACACATACGCAGTAGATGGATGGATGATCTCTAGTTTTTCCATGGTTTTATTTTTTCCTTTTGCAACAAGCTAAAAGTGGCACTCCAGTTTACTCATCACGAGGAGTCCAACTAATCCTGTGACAACAGCTTCATCATTTCTTCTGTGGCTCTGCAGGGAGATTCCCAAAGTTTGAAAAAAATAACCCTGATGACGCATTTATCACAGTTTGGGTTTGAGACTTCCAACAGAAAGCATGGATTACCAACTGGAGGTGTGAGGGTTTTGAAAGGAGGGTCTAATGGAAGGGCTCAGGGTTATGCATCTGGAGCAGCACGTCTCAGTGTGATCATCACCCCCTTAGTGTTGTTTTATTGACTCAAGAGACCCACTTGGGTGCCCAGCAGGAGTTGGGCCTGCAGCCTAAATGTGGGTCCTGACCTGTGGTTTGAGAAAATATAATGCACTAAAAAAAACATGGAGAGCATCTGCTGAATGTAAACGGAGTCCGCTACCATAACAGTATCTGTGAGGTACACATCAAATGTAGCACGGTGCTTTCTTTCTGTTCTTGTGGTATCACACACACACACACACACATAAAGGGCAGGCAAACAAGCAACAATGCAACACAAACAAGGACAACAAAACCATCCACCACACACAAGCACACAGTCTGGTGGCGAAAATGTGCAAGAACACGTACACGAGTAGGATAGCCGTGAGTCAATGTACACAGTTTATGTACGCACACATTTTCCCCGTGTGTCATTACGTGATGCTCTGGGACTATTTAGCTGAGGGAACAGCTCAGTGAGGGAGTCGTCAAAACAGGAAGTGTTTTATGTAGCTGAAACATTCCATTTTTAACTCTCACACAGGCTGCGCTAAAATAAATAACACACTCAGCACCCGACCTGGGAAGGCAAGGGCCAGAGTGTGTGTGTGTGTAGTTAAAGCACCTATACGTGTGTTCCTGCAGTGTTGTGTTTGATCGTGTCTTGCAATTGTGCATTTGTGTGTGGCAGCTTGTTGTGCACGTTCATGCATGGGTTTTGCAGTGTGTGTGTGTGTGTGTGTGTGTGTGTGTGTGTGTCACATACCAGCCCTCCCCCCAGGCACTGCAGAGGCCTCTGAGTCTCGTGAAGTCATTTCCTCTTTGATGGGGGACCTTGACTCTGTGGCTGCACACAGAATTACAGTCTTCTAGACCAGGACTCACTGAGTAGACCAGTGTGGAGCCCCAAATCACATCTGGTCCAGTCGTCACCTCTGACATGACGGATTTGATGCAGTTAGATCGATAACAAGCTGATTGTAGAATTGATTGATGCTTTGTGTTGGTGTGTATTTGCCATCTGACAAGAATAACATTTAAAGGTAAATCATAGTTGGTAAGATATCCGTCTGTCCAGCAGTAGTCGGAACCAAAACGCTATAGTAGTATCTGAGGTGACAAGCCTCTTTTAAAAACATTCACCTTCTGACCAGGTCGGAGGCCAGAGACCATGACCTGACCTGCAGAAAAGGAACCCCAAGAATGCTCTCTACTCAATCATAGATGGTGAAAACAGCTGAACAAATAATAATTCTGTGAATGGAGAAACTGTGGATAAACATTATATTGATCTAAAAATCCTGTTTTTCCTAAAGAGGGAATCAATTGAGCGAGATCATTTTAGTTTATTTCCACTCCGAAGCCAGTATTTCAAGTACAGACAAATTTATCTAAAAAAAAAATGTCATACCTGATGAAATGTTAAAGGGACTGTATGTAAGTTTTTACACATATAAACATAAAGTATTCATTTTGTATTGCCAATGTGTGAACAGGTTGTAACCTAACCTAAAAAATGAGACCTTCCGTGACTTTCTGGGTTTCCTCCATCAGCCTGAAGGCTGCTTTCAGTGTGAAGAACCTGGGTCCACTTTTCCAAGGAAATCCAATGGATCTGACGTCATGCGCGTTCGTGACCTCCTTCAGGATTAACAGTGTGCAACCATAGCTAACGTTCATGGAGTCCGCTGACGCCAACAAACACCCACCACAACTCAGACTCCAACACAAACTCCACGGAAGCACAAATAACAACATGGTGGACTCCGTGAAGAGGACCCGCTCCCTATGTAGATATGAAAGGCTCATTCTAAGCTAACGAAAACACAACCATTCTTAGTTTCAGCTGATTATACACTAATGAAAACATACTTATGAATATTATATTCCATTTCTGCTAATAAATCCTCCGAAATGCTACACAGTGTTCCTGTAAGGGCTTTAATAATGCTCTCTGTTAACTCTGTGTTTTCCTTCTATGTGTTTTGACTCAATGTTCTCCTGGTTTCTGGTTCCAATCACTGCTGCAGCCTTCACACAAACACTTTGTATATCAAACAGATTCCAAACTATGTTTTGAATATGAATTTCTCCTGCAAATACTTGAGAATGCAGCTTCCTCTTGAAGGAGTTTTCTATGTGTGAATGCTAGCATGAGGGTTCTTGTGTCTCATTAGTCACAGACACAGCAGCTTGCTGAGCACCGACCACACCCAACTGACCGGCTGAGTGATGAAAGCTGTGGTCAGTGCTGACGTGGACATAACGCTGCTTAGAGGCAACTTAATATAGAAAAGTGAACAATAGCAGTCCGAATATCAATAATTATAGACAGTACTTGGCTTCAGTAATAAGTTGCATGTTGTTTGCCTTGTAAGTAAAGTTATGTTCCTGGGGTTTGTACATTTAAACTGCAGTTTTCCGAAAGCATTCACTGCCTCACACTTCTCCCTTAGTTCACCACATACCTCCGCTGTGCATCATACTGCTGATGCCAACAGGACAACAACTGCCAACCACAGACATCCCCTTTTTGTTTCCAGCTAAATTTCTGTTCACATTTCTAACACATCTGCCCACGCAATTATGAGTGTCATCCACAGGACGAGGCAGGACCAAATGGGAAAGGATCAGGCCAACTGTTGTTACTAGAAATGGCTGTTTCACTTTCATTTTCCATTTACAGTTAAAATATTTATCTCCAACAGTAAACATTGATGCAATAAATTAGGGCTGTCAAAGTTAATAACGCGTTAACGCAAATTTGTTTTAACGCCACTAATTTCTTTGACGCACTAATGCATTTCCTTTTTTTTTATCTAAAAATAAAAGCTCCATGAATGAGCCTGAAAGTCATGTGCATACTGTATGACTTCTTCTATCTTTGAGCTGCCTGATATTGACAGGCCAGAACTCATAGTGCATGGTATTTCTGTAGCCATGGTACGCACAAGCACTACGGATTACGGCTGTCAATCAAATTGAGATTAATCACAAATTAATCGCACATTTTTATCTCTTCAAAATGCACCTTAAAGGGAGATTTGTCAAGTACTTAATACTCTTATCAATATGGGAATGGGCAAATATGCTTGCTTTATGCAAATGTATGTATATATTTATTATTGGAAATCAATTAACAACACAAAACAATGACAAATATTGTCCAGAAACCCTCACAGGTACTGCATTTAGCATAAAAATATGCTCAAATCATAACATGGCAAACTGCAGCCCAACAGGCAACAACAGCTGTCAGTGTGTCAGTGTGCTGACTTGACTATGACTTGCCCCAAACTGTAAGTGACTTGTGGGTACCCATAGAACCCATTTTCATTCACATATCTGGAGGTCAGAGGTCAAGGGACCCCTTTGAAAATGACCATGCCAGTTTTTCCTCGCCAAAATTTAGCACAACTTTGGAGCGTTATTTAACCTCCTTCACGACAAACTATTATGGCACTGTTGGTACCAATGGATTCCTTAGATTTTGTAGTTTCATATAATGCCGGTATCTTCACTTTAGCTTACCCACTACTAACCACACTTTTTAAGCCCACACTTAAAAATTGCAAGTTGCGTTAATATGTTAAAGAAATTAGTGGTGTTAAAACAAATTTGCGATAATGCGTTATTATCGCGTTAACTTTGACAGCCCTACTATGGATATAAAGAGTTATGCTTGTTCCTGTTCAACAAATAACAATAGTAAGTAAAAACATGAAGTTTAAAATAAGATATTGGAGATATGGGTGGAACTGGAAGATTTGTATGTTGAATAATTGCACATTCTTAGTGGATTTTGAACAACATGGGACACCAAAACCCTCCACAGAAAGCTGGAGTAATAAAAACCTGGTGTGTTGACAGCTCGTTGCAAGGCCAGCTTCCATACTCATTCGCTGCCTTCCAGTGAAGAAAGAATTATTAAAAAGGTCAAAGGTTTTGCAGGATAGAACCTCCATCACACAGTATCGCTGACAGTTGCTGGATGACGGCCAATATCAGCAAAGACTTCCGCAGGATAGCTGCAGCAAAATTCTGGGTGAACGAAATAATTTACTCGCCCACCATCCCTCTCGATGCAACCTGAGCAGGTCGCCCACCCTGCAGAGGAACTATTTCCATGAATGCAGCAGCGGTAGTAGTAGTAGTAGTAGTAGTAGATTGCCGTAGCAGACAACATGTTAAACACAGGTCAAACCAAGAAGTCAGAGCGGAGGAGGTTTTTTCCTATCCCAGAATTCCTCCCAACCCACACACACATCCTACAGTGACAGCCATCGAGTTCAGCTGACAGGGAAGAAAAGCATGAGGGAAAGTGCAGAAGAGGGTTTTGAAGGGGATGACAGATGAATCCTCCCTGCGGAGTAGATTTACATACGGAGGCAGAAAGAGGAAAGAAGAGCGTGATTTGTTTGAGTGATTTGTTTAATCTGTTATAAAAGGGGGTTTTGTGTGTGAAGTAATTATGTGATGTTTTGCTGCTAATTGCAGTGATATTAAAAATGGCTGCCTGTGGTACTTCTCTATTGTGTCTAAAACAAGACCCAAATTGTTGTTTTCACTTGCTCTACGGAGTAGAAAGAGAGGAATAAAACAAACAAAGGAATAAATGAGTGATGATCTCTCCCGTCCTGTCCCAGCTCTGAGAGAGAGCGGGACCCTCGGGAGGCGCTCACCAATCCTTAATTCCATTTCCCAAAAAAGACTTTCCTATTTTTACCCATGCGCCGCGATGCTCCCCAGAGGGAAAGCACCCGCTCCGGGCCGTTTGGTTTTCCCGCAGATATGTCGTCCCTCAAGAAAACCCAAAATAAACATGCGGAAAACCACGAGGATAAATTTGGCTGCTTGTGCGGAAAAGCTTGGAGTCTCTGTGATTGCGCTCTCACATACTTCTTAAAAAAAAGAAGAAAGATAGCTGAGAGGCAGCGAGTCGGAGATGAGGGGAACAAACACAGGAATGGAGAAAGTTGGGAACAGATGGATGACATAAAAAGGAAAACAGGGGGCTGATGGGGGAATGCGAGGACTCCTGTCAAAAGTTTGCAACACAGGTCTGTGCACTGTAAACACATATGGGATGAACAACAGAAAAGTAATAAACAGAAACTATTCTGAGGCTGAAACACGTCCTGAACAACACATGAAGCATGCTTTAAGTATATTGATAATTGATATCGATAAACTAAAAAAAAATGTGACATAGGGAGAAAAAGAGCCTGCTCAAGCTCAAAATTAGGCCTGTCAATCAATCGCATGATTGTACACAGCTAATCGCAAATTAATCACACATTTTTTAATACTCATCAACATAGGAGTGGGCAAATATGCTTGCTTTATGCAAATATATGTATATATTTATTATTGGAAATCAATTAACAACACAAGACAATGACAAATACTGTCCAGAAACCCTCACAGGTACTGCATTTAGCATAAAAGAATATGCTCAAATCATAACATGGCAAACTGCAGCCCAATAGGCAACAACAGTTGTCAGTGTGTCAGTGTGCTGACTTGACTATGACTTGCCCCAAACTGCATGACATTATCATAAAGTGGGCATGTCTGTAAAGGGGAGACTCGTGGGTACCCATAGAACCCATTTCCATCACATATCTTGAGGTCAGAGGTCAAGGGACCCCTTTGAAAATGCCATTTTTTCTTCACCAAAATTTAGCGTAACTTTGTAGTGTTATTTAGCCTCCTTCATGACAAGCTAGTATGTCATGGTACCAATGGATTCCTTAGGTTTTTCTAGTTTCACATGATAACTTTGACAGCCCTACTCAAAATAAATCTTTCAAGAGGTTACCTCATGTCAAACAGTATTAAACTAAAAATAAGTCCTCCTGCAGTGTATTTCAGTGTAATTCCTGTTTATATGACCTCTGATCTGCTGTATATATCTGCCTTGGCAGGAAATCAACCTCATGTTTTACCACAATGACACACATATCACCCGGTTAGGACAAGAGGAAGAGTTCGAAACAAAAAGCTTTGAATCGAATTTAGATGGTGTGTGAGTTGAAGGATGGAAGCACTCCGCTGAGGAAAAGCGACATTTGTTAAGTAAAAAAAGATGTTTACTGTATGGTATGAAAGCCTCCATTTGTCAGCTCCACCCAAAACTTGAACTCCTCTACCCCCGACAACAAGAGAGCACAATGCAGCTTAATGCCAGACCTCTCGGTCAGAGGAATGAAGCGCTATACTGAGCAGCAGAGTAACAAAAAGAGATGAAATCTATATTTACACCCACTTTTTGAATATCAAGCCTAAATACAATAACAAGCAAACGTTGATGAGATGTTGACCCTCATGTGGAAGCGTTTTTGTTTTTAGAAATGACTCCAGAGTAGGTGGGACATGCTGTAAGAATCAATGGGGATAGTCATCGTCATTTTCAGTCAAACAATTGCTAATACATTTGGTGAACTTCTGGGAAACTATTAAGGGCCCCTATGGGATTCTGTTTTCATGTTTGGGATAGATAGATGAAGACAAAAGCGAAAGGATGATGATGATAATCGTCTCAGCTGGAGTGACTCAACAAGCTTACTTTACAACACGGTTGGTATCTTGTGGACTCATCAGCTGCGTAGAGCAGGGAGGATCAGATAAACACTCACAGTGTTTACTCGGCGTATCGCTGTAAAAACTGCTCTGACTCTTCTCAGTACTCCCGTTTCTGTTTTTATGACTACAAGTGGACCAACACATCATCAGACCGTCTGGTTTCTCAACTGACTTTAACTCCCTTTGTGATTCACGGGACTGACGCGACAGCAGTATACCATCATGTGTTGAAATATTGAATGAAAATGACAGAATAAACCAATTTATAAAACCTCTAAAAATATGATGCCAACATCAGTATGGAAAGAAATTGATGAAATTTTTTTTTTTCATAGCTAGGTAGCTTAATGTTAGCCTTACATAACTCTATGGTTCTGAATATCTTAGTTAAAGTTACCACAAGGAACTTTTAACTGGATAGGAAACAGTCTCTATTTAATACTGATGCCAACACGTTCTCATCTCAACTGGATGAGACGCCAAGAGGCTGATGCTTTGACAGACCCCTTGGCGTCACTTCTCAGTCGCAGTAAAAATTGTAAATTAAACAAAATCACTTGCTTATGTTTAGGCGACAAATCAACTTAGTTAGGTTTAGGAAAAAACAACATGGTTGGACTTAAAATGACTATGTTTGTTCAGGTGAAATTGTGACTTGACGTTGTGAAAATGGGACACAGACGATCAGCTGATTTTAAAGTCGAAGTGAAACATAACACACGGGACAAAAACAGCGGTCTCCTGGATGAAAGCCCTGTGTTTGTTGGACCTATTAACCCCCCATCCCGTCTGCCCGGTGTGTCTCTTTCTCTCTTTACAATGACAGCACTCTCCCTGAGTGTTACTGTAACTGTTGCCTCAGATGGGTTTACATTGTAGTTAATGAAAAGTTGGTCCATCTCCTAGTAGTATCGAATGCCGACGGCCGTGACAAATCGTCGGTATTTCACGCCCTGGGAATGAGAACGGGCTGCTGATGCTCGATATGACCTACATACTGTAAACAAGACCATCAGCGAGTACATTTCCATATAGTTATTCTTAAAGCTTGCCATCGAGTCCCGTTCCCCACGAGATCAGACGAAATTATTTATGCAACGCAGGTTCACCAGAAACTCCTTCAGCTCAGACTCCAACGGGGGCCTCCGGCAGCAACCAGCCCGCCGCGAATAGACCCAGATACGGCTTCGCTGCCCCACCTTCAACTTCAAGTCGGAGCTCCAACGGGAGGTGGAGAGCTGCGCGCCCAGCAGCAGCGGCTCCTCCTCCGGCCAGGAGCAGAGCGTCGGTCCTCCTCCGGCCAGCAGCAGAGCGTCGTTTGCCGCTGGAGGCCCATGGCAGGCCGTATTACCAGGCGCTCTGGAGGGAAGGGAGGCACGGAAGAACCAGATAAGAGGGGAAGACTGTCAGACCCTGCTGCAGTAAAATGAGAGGTTTTCTAAAGGGACTTTGGTGCTCATGGAAACACTACCGCTTTTCTCCACAGGGACCGCCAAAATCAACAAAAAATGAATGTTCCTCGTAGCTTTAACATAGACCAACAGAACAGAATGCAAAAATAGCGCCAAGTCACTTGAATTAAAAAATTGCTCAACGGCCGCTTACGCATTGAGCGGCTCACTGCACATGCACATGTTCCTCCCACTGGCTCTGCCTGCACATCCCCCCCCATCCCATAAACTTTTCTTTGGGATGACATCATCGCTTTTCTAGGCACTAGGAAAGTTTTAGAAATATAAAACATCTATGGAATAAAAAAATCATAATATAGAGACTAATAAATGACCTTGTTTGAGTCCTGCTAACAGTTTCACAGACGTCTCTTTCTTTTATAACGGTGATTTATAAGAAAATGTTTTTTGGGACACAGGGAATTTGTTCTTTGCAATAACGCAAATGACCACTGGGACAAATTAGCACTACTGGGACAAATCATGTTTTGGCCAACAGTTTGGCATGGCGGACAGCTATAAATACTACAATACCCACGAGAACTGGTCACTATGGAGAAGCCAATCAGAGGTGCAAATCAGAGCAATAGAGAATTCAAAGAATTCTTAAGCTGCACACTGTAAAATCTGTAATCTTTAGCTGTGATTATGTAACACTCTTTATGGGGGAAATGAATTGGAAATTTACTTCCAGAGCCAGAGGCATTCAAAATAGCTCCTCCGACTGTGTTACTCTATGTTGCCTGATTTCTTTGCTACCAGTGGGTCTTCACCATCAGTCTCACCATGCATTTAAGACACCTGTCGTCATCATTCCCACCTGCTGCTGTGTGTCACTCTGTTTTCCATGGTTTTCTCTGGTTATTTTGACCCTGCCACAGTTTGGTTCTGACTAAATTAGTTTGGCCTCTTCCTTAAGTGTTCAGATTTATTTAAACCAAGTGGTGAGTTTTTTTGTTTTCATTGTTACAAGAGGAGGAGGAGGAGGAGGAGGAGGAGGAGAATGAGGAGGAGGACGAGGACGAGGAGCAGAGGGGGAGTGTCTGGGGTTTGGTCGTGGTCCCTTGCGGTAATATTTAATAACAAACATTAAAAATACCACAGAAATCCTTCACCACATTCCCACGCTCCGACTGGCCAGAACACATAAGCATGCAACCACACACACACATACGTACCGCGTATACATACCGATGAGAATCTCTATCTGTCTCACTCGCACGAATGCTGAACGCACAGATGCATGTATGCACATACCTGTGCTAAAATAAAAACACTTGTAGGGTCACGCAAGCCTTCGCAGACTCAGAGAGGCACACCCACAGAAGTACACACACACACACACACACACACACACACAAGCTGTTGGACAAATCACATATACAACATAAAACAGTGTGTGTGTGATATTTATAGTGAAAAGCTGCACAACAGAAAACGCTCAGCGGAACTGTCAAACAGAGCCACACAAACAACCAAAACATAAACCATTCAACACACTGGCTAATGTCAGAATGCATGTACACACACACACACAAACGTACACACATACACACACACACACACACTGAGGAAAGGGACAGAGGAGTGGAGGCAGAGGGCTGTCCCAGAGAAACAATCTCTACTTTTAATGTCTTCGAAGAGGAAAGGTGTGTGTGTGTGTGTGTGTGTGTGTGTGTGAGAGAGGTTTTGGGTTCGCCGCTCAGTTCCCTCGCTCCTCGTGGTTTTCACGATCATAACCCCATCGATGATTATCACCTATTAAACTACTATTCACTGTTATTATTACTACCCCGACTCTAGTGTGTGTGTGTGTGTGTATGTGTGTGTGTTCGTCATGTCGCCAGTGGCTTTCTGACCTCGTCTCGAGGTTTGGTGATCCCTGCCAGAGATTCCTTTCCATCCCTCCCTCCCCTCCATGTTTCACATGTGCGTCAGCAATGTTACCGCAGCTTCTCTCGTCCTCTCTTTCTCTCTCTCTCTCTCTCTCTCTGTAACCCCATGATCTCCTTGTTTTAAACACCCCACCCTCTTGTTTTTACCCGACACCTCCGTCCTCTTCCTCGGCCCGTCTCTATTTTCCTCTACGATCCTCATCCTCTTCTTTTCCCCTCCTCTAACTTTCAGTTTCATACTCATAACTTTTAGCTGAATCTCATATTTTAGGCTGACTTACAATGAGTTCAGAAGTGGAGCAATTTTCAACAAGCATGTAAAAACTGATGTCTGAATCATCATAAACCCACTCGTGGTTCCAACACAACCAGCACATGTTGTACAGCCAACGACTGTTCAAACCCACAGAACTGCATTTGAGTTTCTGAAATCTGTCATGTTTATGCATATAGTCCAGACATCTGAAGTATTTCATTTTGATGTACTAGTGCAGCCATATTAACATTGTATCATAGCTGGAATCAGATGTCGGGGAAAAAGCATACAGAACATAAAATTGTCATACAGTGTGGAAAAATGCTTTTTTACTATCCTTTATGACTACTTAAAGCTGCACTGTTCAAGATTTTTATGTTAACAATAGGTCATCTACAGAAAATTAACTCCCGACTCCCAATTTCCCTCAGCTGTGCAGCATGTAGCATATTTCAGCTAGGATTTATTTTAAGGGTGTTCAATCGATAAAAATATTTAATCACGATTAATGGCATGATTGTCCATAGTTAATCGCGATTAATCACACATTTTTGTATCTGTTCAAAATGTACCTTAAAGGGAGATTTGTCAAGTATTTAATACTCTTATCAGCATAAAAATGCTCAAATCATAACATGGCAAACTGCAGCCCAACAGGCAACAACAGCTGTCAGTGTGTCAGTGTGCTGACTTGACTATGACTTGGCCCAAATGTTGTGATTATCATAAAGTGCGCATGTCTGTAAAGGGGAGACTCGTGGGTACCCAGAGAACCCATTTTCATTCACATATCTTGAGGTCAGAGGTCAAGGGACCCCTTTGAAAATGGCCATGCCAGTTTTTCCTTGCCAAAATTGAGTGTAAGTTTGTTGCGTTATTTAGCCTCCTTCGCCTCCACAAGCTAGGAAGACATGGACCAATGGATTCCTTCAGTTTTTCTAGTTTCATATGATACCAGTAGCTTCACTCTATCTTCAAAACTGAGCCTGGTACATCCTCCGAAAGATCGATTGCATTATGCGTTAAAGAAATTAGCGGCGTTAAACAAATTTGACAGCGAAAAAGTACAAAAAAAGCCACTGTACACGACCTGCTCAGCTCCAAACGACAGACAGAAAAAGTTTAGCAACTAGCTGGTGAACATAGTTGAGAATTTAAAGGCTAAAGAGTCAGATATTCTTCTAAAGAGGTGGTGGAGACCAAAACAGAGGTAAAAGGATAGTGGCTGTTGGACTGACATTTGCCAGATTGCCACAAACACGACTCCAAATGCTAATGTTGCTTTATGACTGCAGGATCAGTAAACTGTTTGCTAACACCACAACCAACTGTACAAGGTGACAATATGTCAATACTTGAAATTAGAAGTACTTATTGGAAACGGAAGTTCAGGAATTCAGCACATTAATGTTTATTCCAAATTCATACTATGAAAATCAGAAACCAGCAACATCTACAGCAGATAACTGACATCTGCTCAGCTGGTTGTACTTGTGGTTCAAATTCGACAGAGACATAGAAAGGCTATCTTCGATTTGCAAACATCTAAAGAGGTTTTGATCTTTATTAACATGTACAGTGCTCTGCCTCTGTTTCACAGCTTCAGTGAACGGTCTGTTGGAAACCACACCAGCAGAGCAACATGAGGAATGAGAGGAGACAAGCTACAGTCCTGAGTGTGTGTGTGTGTGTGTGAAGCAGGGCGGTCGCTGTTTGTTACACTGCGTTACATTTATTGTGTGAAGATGGCAGGCTATTTGAGTACGAGCCTGATTAACTGTGAGACACAGGAGGCATAAATATAAGTGTAATATTGGAGACTCGACTCCTTCTCCATTTGTCTGCCGCAACAGCTGTGGATGTCGGAGGCTTGGCTGGAGAAACAAGAACCTTATTCACTAAAACACTCCTCCTCCGCTGGGAAAAGCTGCACAGCTCTGGGAAATGCTGATGTTGAGATGAGACCAGTAAAACACACTAGAGGTGACTCCCTTTTGGGGTTAGACAATTCTACATACACCAATCTGGGGCCAGAAATACTTATGCACCAAATGTGTATTAATCCGCTGCTGAAAATAGTCCCCAATAAATGCACTATTTACTCCTATTTGTGTGACGTTTGCTAAAAACTACAGTGACCAGCTGTTTATGGTAATTATTGAGCCTTATACGTTTGGGACATGTTTCTAAAGACTGATGTCTTTATTAGGAACTAATTGGATTGAGTTCCACAGACACATAGACTGTATATAAAGATGGACAACATAACAGCTCCCTAAAAGTGAAGCCAAAACATGTCAATCGTCCCCTGTTGGCTGGCTGCAGTGAAGGTCCCGCCCCCTCTATGGTGGTAGATGGGACATGGGCCAAACTAAAACACAACAATTCTAATTATCAGGTGTTTATACACAAAAAAAAACATATTATTAATATTATATTGCATTTCTGCCAATACAACCACCTAATTGTTACACACTGGTCCTTTAACTAATAATTTAAAGCTGCACAATACAGAATTTAGAGCATATCTATTGCCTCCACACAGCTTTCAACATAGAGACGGCTGAGCCGGCGGCTACCATCTAACGGTGCTAAAAGCACTAACAGTGCAAACAACAGCAACAGTGCTGACAGAATTGTTAACCTGGGGGAGTTAACTGGAGAATGGGCACTTTGCTTCTGCGATGAAATAGTTACAAATAGTTGTTTGCTGCTATATTAGTGCTCTGAATCCTGTATATAAAACCTTTAAGTCAAACTCTGGATGTCAGTGGACAATTTTAGTGTGTCATTGGGGTTCCAGAGGCTTTTCAATCCTGACAAAAACAAATATTCCGGAGGGAAATACTGTGGTTTGGTATACAAATGGTCAAATTTACAGATCCTGAATCTCAGGATAATATATCAATGGCATTCAAAAACCAACATGTGTGACCCTTTTTGTGTAAATGGTGGGTTTTGAAAAATGCATAACTTCTACAGTAATTGGTTGAAGAAAAAAGCACTCATGCTCTCATGTGGCTTTTAAAATGAATTCGGGGGCGTAGGGGCAGTTTACCAGAGTGATCATCAAGTCCTGATTCGTTGCATTGTTACAACATACTGAAACATCGGAGCTGTTTCCCGACACCGTGCTGTAATTATGCAGGAATGTGACTGCAGAAACCCTTCAGACGCCTGGCTTCTCTGTCTCATCCATAACTGCAGCTCTCTTTAGAAGAGCCGTGAAAGCCAGTGTGACAATAATCAATCAACACACTGCAGCGTGAGCCATTGGCATCTGGTTGGCGGTCGGAGGAGAACTTAATATGGGAGAAGCAGTTATTATGAAAACCGCAATGAGTGCAATATAGTGGAAGTGTTGATGGCGGCTTCGCTGTAGTTCATTTTCAAGCTTGAGAACACAGTCATCCAACCAGGAGGAGCTGCGTCACTAACAGGAACACACTCACGAAACTTTTTGTAATGAGAATGGTCAAATTTAAAGGTGCTCAGTCAGTAATCCCAAAAATATCAGCTTTTAAAAACACCATTAGTCAATCAGTGATGTTCTGGCCAACAGTGATTTAACCCCCTGAATCCCGTGGTAGAAGGTACAGGTATCATATGGAACTAGAAAACCTGAGGAATCCATTCATCATGCTAACTTGTCAGGAAGGAGGCTAAATAACGTCCCAAATTTACGCTAAATTTTGACGAGGAAATTGAATTACATAAATTAGGTATCACTGTAAAGCTGAGACTCTTGTGGATCCAATGAGCCCAACTGTATCAACTGTATTCATGTGTGATGATGTTAATCCCCATAGTAGCCATCTCATTGTAGTGAGATGTATTTTTAGTTTTTTTATTTGACCTCACTGTATAAAATGACCTGTGGTGACCTCTAGGATAATCTCAGCCTCATGAAACTTTACAACCACAAACTAGAGACCTAGAGAATTCAGAGGATGGAGGGATCAAACTAGAGACCTAGAGCATTCAGAGGATGGATGGCTTTCCTAGGTAGATTGACAATAAGTGGGTTTCTGAGCAGTTTACACAACAGACGTGCTCGCCATACAATCACCCAAAAATGCAATTCTTGCAGAAATCTTAAAATGTCAAAAGTTTGATACCAAATCACAGCATGGCTTCTTCTATGGTGTTCCTCAAGGTCTTGTGGTATTTTGGAGGAATTATTGGGATTTATAATCATATAATAGAGCATGTAAATGGCCATCATATACTTCTATCATAATGTTCTAAGCCCTGATACACGTTCACAATTTATTTTAATTGATTAATAATTCATGTTTATTTCTGATTTATGACTAGAAGAACTTGACACACAGTACTGAGGTGCATCTCAAATTAATTATCAATATTTTCAGATGATGTACACCACTTCTATGTGGCATCTTTTGTTGACTTGCTATCTCCACCTAAAGACCCCCTGCCCCCCCCCTAAAAAAGACAAAAACGGGTCTATTGTGGGTCTCAGAGGGTCAGTGAGGCTTAGCCAATTCTCCTCCTCTACTGTATCTCTCATTCTTCTTCTTCTCTCCATCCTCTGCTCTCTCATTATCTCCTTGTTTGTCTCTCTTTCCAGGAAATCCACATCTGCATGTGCGGCGTCTCCTACAGGGTCACATGGAGGAAATGGTCCTAATGATGTTTGGATGACTCTCATCATCACAGACAGGCCCGGCACTCTGTCGTCCTCCTCCTGCTCACCAGACCTGGGTCACGGAGGGGTTTGCAAATAACTCTCGAGGCGTTTGTTTCATCCTGCTCGAAGGGCTGCTCGGGTGGGGTTCGTCATAACATCGACAAATTAGGAAAGTGTTAGATCTGTCTGCACTCAAAGAGATGTCTGAAAAAGATTAGTACACTTTCGGACATCTCAGCTGTCCAGCTTTCGTTGAATTGTTCTACCTTAAGCCTCATCTATCTTGGACTGTACATCATGTCCTTTCATCAGGCTGCAGCTGCTGTCTTATCATTAGAAGGGGGGGAAAGAAAACCAAACATCAGGAGGAAAGTGAATGGAACAGGCTTCGCTAACGGGGAATGTCACTTTGTCTGTTGTTGAAAGTCTAGCAACGTGATTTGTGTATTTTGTTTTTTGGGGTGAGATTTACAGGACAAATCACACAGCATCAGTTTGGTCATCACATCCATCACAGAAACTCTTTCCAAAGACATTTAAAATGTCAAGGGGAAGAACAATTTCACAATAATTTACCCCAATAATATATTGGAAGAAATGGAATGTTTATGTCAAAATAAACAAGTCATAGTTTTAGCTGTTCAGTGTCAAATACCGGTAGAAATGGGTCTGTAATAACAAAGAAAAGATAAAGGGGAGCTGTTTTCTTGCTTACTTTGATGGGTTTTTAGAGGCCTGATGAATGGGAGATTACCATGGATGTATAAAGAGAACTGGATACAGCGTTGGAAGCGGGCTCCCGTACATTCCTATGAGAGTTGGTCAGTGGTGCATGAAGCCAAAATAGCTCAACTGCCGAGTGATGAAGTACCTGGATCATCCGGCGATCTTCCGCATCCATTGGGCCCATAGAACAGGCGCAATAGCGGTCGGTCTGGGTCTCATACACATGAACGGAGGAAGGAAAATAACTCTGGATTCAGCTATTAGTGCATTTTACAACGTTTAGGACCTAATGATTTACATAAGGGCTATTCTAGTGTTGATTTACCTATAAAAAAAAATATCCACTGAGTTACAGACATCTCTTTCCCAATGTAAGTCTACGGGAAAAAGGCGGCTGAGCCGGCAGCTCGATGTTAACGGTGCTAGCAGTGCAAACAACGGTAACACTGCTGACATAGCTAACAGTGACAACGCCCTGGGTTAGGGCGGCGTTATCAGCTGCAAACGCCATATGAGAGCAGTGCAGTGCGGTTGCCATGAGCCCGCCAGTGGCGCACGCTCACAGGCATATGCAACATGCACTAAAAGGCACACATGGCCGGCCCGGCGATGTAAACAAAGCACAGAGAAGCTTGAGGGAGAGTGACTTCATTGTCTGCTTAGGTTGACATTACTCCTCTATATCTTTACTTAGCAAACAGTTGTTTGCTGCTCTATTAATGCTCTGAATATCATAAAGAGAACCTTCAATCATCTTAAGACTTCTCAGATTTAACTCGGGACCCCATGAAGGAGTCCCAACTCCCCAGGTTAGCGACCACTACCATAACATTCTTTTTAATACAGAATAATGAGAAAAGTGAGAATATTTAGCTTCATGATTCTGCCTGACAAAGAGCAGAATCCTGATGCCTTCATGCCATTAGTGCCTGTATTAGTGCGTGTGTAGCGGTGCACAGAATGATGTCCCACAGGCTCAGTCTGGTGCGACACATTTATTTAAGATGTTCTGCAAAATGTAAAATAATGCTTTAGGTTGACAATCGCTACACAGTGTATTCTGCTTTTATCTTGTACGCAGAGATTCTCATTATCTCATTTATTCACGCGAGACTTCCCTGTGACGCTCCCTTCACATACACGGCTTCTGTAGCGACACTGCCACCTACTGGCGATCTACTGGCACAACACCCTAATAATGACACTGGCAATAAATAACACTGTACCCTAAATTATAACCACATTGAACACTTTCTTCTTATAAACACATATGAAACATGACAAACTCTCTTCACTTGCATTACACCCAAGAAATGGTTCTGTTTTCTAACCAACAAATGAATGATTATGCCACACGTGTCTATTAAATTGGCTCAGTTTTCTGCATTCCGCCACAGTTTTTTGTTGAGTATGAAATTAAACAGCTAAAATGTAAACATTAAATTGGATTCAACAACTCTTTTTTTGGTGTATTTCAGCATTAAAAACATTATTTTCTGCTACGTGGTGACTAACCTGTCTTTAGAAATCTAAAATATCATTGGTTTACACATGAAAAATAAAGAATACTCTCAATTTTTTTTTGATTTTGTGTCTGCAAAGAAACCATAACATAGGAAAACATGGTAATGTATGTTCTTTTGTATGGACATGCATACTCACACACACACACACACACACACACACACACACACACACACACACACACTCTGTGACTTATTCTATAAGTCGATCAGCTGCTCATGAACAGCATCTTAGCGTCCTCTACTGACCAAAGACGTGCATGTGCACCATGTTCAAACAAACTCCCTTCGCTGTGAGAATAGATGTATATATTCACTATGATTAAATCTATGAGTGATAACAAATGGAAAGCCTTAAGGTCTGTGATGATGAATACTGTACACAATAAGATAAACTGAATATATACTTATTCATTGTGTATATATTTTGTCTTTTCCACCATGCCTTAAAAAAAACAACAAAAAAAACAAAATAGAAAAACCTACATTTTGAACATTTAAACAGTTAAAGATTTCCCTTGTGCCACTCACAGCACAGACAAATGATGTCAACTTGTGTTTCCTGTGTTCCCCTCTCCTCCTGTCTCCATGTCCCCAGTTTGCATCTGTGTCTCCTTGTCCTGTCGTCTACCTGGGACCCAGCTCATCACCTGCCTCAGCTGACACACACCTGCCATTCATGAGCTCCTCATCTCTGCAGTGTATCTAGCCCGGCTCTTCACCCACTCATCCTCCAGCTACACCGGTAGAAAACCTGGTCTCAGGCCTCTAAGTGAATCCCTGTGAGATTTGTGCTTGTTCTGTATGTTCAGTCCCTCACCGTTTCTCCAGTGTCCTATAGGATCACTCGTCATCAGCCGCCCCTACAGTACTTCACCCCATACCCAGCCACCCTCTGGAGTTTCCCCATATACAGTACCTTCATCATTTCCTCTTGCCGACCTCCGAACATCCTTCCCCCCATCCCCACCTTCCATCTTAGAAAAAAATCCATTCTCCTTAAACCCTAACTCCCTGTGTCAGTGTCTGTGCCTGCATGGGTCCCCACTCACCGGTCATACAAAATGACATATATTATATTTGAACAACAATGTGTCTTTCCCAGAACAATTGTTCGAGTTAGTCTGAATAACCCACAGACCTTAGTGTGGACAGTTTGTTTTATTGTAGCTTTCTACCAAAGAAATTGAAGCATGTAAACATGTTCTAGTTAGCAGAAACCCAAAATACAAGTATATACCTGAAAATAAGCATAATAGGTCCTCTGTAATAAGAGGAACAGGGACATTCTTTCCTGAAAGAGATTGTTTTAAATGTATACAATACAATACAAATTTCACTAGTTTCCATTTTGAGAGTCGTATCTCAAAACCTGGCGGAAATCAAACCAGGTTTCGAGCTATACAACTGAGAAATAAAATGTGTTTTCATAATTTGGGTGAACTAACCCTTTAACTTTATTCTCTAAAATCTCTCTTTTTACAGAAACATAACAAACCTTAAAAAAAGAAAAGAGAAACAGGAACACGGGGGATGTTTTGCATCATTATGTACAGCTGTTTTATTTGTGATTTCCCCAAAACATCATCAGTATTTTACTACATACAATGCATGTAATCAAAGTACAATGGATCAACTTCAAAGACAAGAAGAGCAAAAAGAAAAAGAGCAACACAAAAAACAGGCGGTGATTTTGACCACGAAGAGAGACATTGGTTAAGGTAGTGTATGTATGACACTATTTCTTTTATATATATATATATATAGGGCTATTGATGGTGCCATCAACAGCGACGCCATGGCAACGGTACATGTTGAAGAAACGAGTTTTCTGCTAGAAGCACTGAGGTATGGTGAGTTTTACTGCATGGTGGTGCACATGTGCGAAGGTAAAGGTTCTTATCTTGGGACTCAACTACATTTTCTTTCTTTTTAATAATTTTTTTGTTCTCCTAATGATGAGAATGGATCGTGCTATAGGAGGTCACAGTCTGCTGGTTATTCTTTTTTAAAAAAAAAGCTTAATTAAGTCAAATTAAATAAAATTAAGGACTCTGTTGCATCAGCACAACAAATATATCTTTACTTGACATCTAAATATTTTTTTCTAACCAGGTAGGCTTTATAAGAACCAAGTGAAAAATCAGCCAAGGGGGAATAAATTAAAATACTGAATGAAACAAAAAGAACAACCAGCAGAAAAACACTGCCGCGCACCTCCCACGAGCTTCTGTTGGCTCATTAAACCGATACAACAGTTGATAAAACTAACAAATGTGTAGATATGAAGAGAGGAAAAAGTCAGCTACTGAAACTAAATGAAACTGTCAGCAATACAAAGACGGATCGTCCTGTATTCTGGATTTAAAACCCCTGATATTGTCCCAAAATAAGGCTGTGGGTTCTAGGCACACCAAGGTACAACTGAGCTGAGCAATATGTGCATTTATGTTCTGTTTTTATTTTAAAAAAGACATGAAACTTTCTGTATGTACTGGATGAATTAATGTTTAAATTCATTTCGAACCACCTGGCTGGCCCAGGACTTGCTATAGAGATTAGAGTTGTTGTATTTTTTAAAAAGAGAAGAAAAACAAAGACGATGATCATTTTTAGACGTCACACGTTCTGCAGAACATTTAGAGACAAAAACACAAGTGCATCATTGGCCAAAAACTGCTGGTGAAGGAGAAAGAAGTGCACACAAAAGTGCAGCGCATGTGTGTGTCTGTGTGTGTGTGTGTGTGTGTGTCTGTCTTTTTTCAGTCAGTGTGAGTGCGTGTTTAAGTGCATGTGAGTATCAGCAAGCGCGTATTTAAAGAGGTAGCAGAGAAATGCAATCAGAGCAACAGATGATCTTGAATCAATCTGTTACGACAGTAGAAAAGCCAACTTTCTATCCACCTGTTCTCTTCAGGTTCAAACACGATATCTCAGTACGAGCCCCGGACCTTTACCGAGGCCACTCCCAACTGAGATCTTGCTCCAAAATCTGTCGAAAAAACAGCTAAAGTTCAATATTCAGTCTGTTGATTTTCCATTTCATTTTCCAGGGTGCATTTAATTTAAGTGTAAACATTTAATCAACAAATAAGCTTCTGTTTCGAAGAGCCTTTTTTTTGCTTTCAGTCAGTAGACACATTGGGTGTCACTCTTTCCAACCCTTTTCCCAAAAGGCCATGAAACAGATCACATGTTGATACAATAGAAGAAGTGCACCACTAAATATATCAAATATGAATAAAGTCAAACAATCTGTGAATTTCCATATCTGCCCGAAGCGTTTTTTTTTTTTTTTTTTTACTTCCACATGCTGTGAGCCGAAGCGTGATTCATTAGTCGATATAGTACAAGAGTGATCGCTGAAGGCGCGGTGGGTGTCGTCGTTCACAGCGCAATGTTCTGAAGGCCTGGCTTCCTGAAAGCTGAGCGAATAATGCAGCAAATAAACGAAGGATTCAGAAAACCAGAGTCAGAGGGAGTTAGAAGAGCAAGAAGGCAGAGTGCTAATGTGGCTGGTTGCGTTGAGTAGAAAAAAACACACACTGTTTGTATCTAGAATATCTAATATGGGATCCCAATGTTAACAAACCTTTAGCAGACGTTTAAGGACAGCTACTAAAGAGAGACAAACACACTGGAAACCTGCAATACCAGAGCGAAGCTGAATGAGGGACACCACTGCTGCTTTTTACATGTTAGATGTTAGGACAGAGCGATTATCAAAGTCTAACTACCACTCCCATCATCAGAGACAGTAGGAATCAACTCGGAGTCCTCCGTCTCTCGTCTCTGAACAGATGTATAAAGCTGAAATCATTCACACAAGCCTGATCGAGAGGTTTTCAACTGTCAATTTGGGCTGCACAATTAATCGAAATTGAATCTTAATATGGCCAAGTGTGTGTCAAAATACCATTTTAGATTAATTATTGTCGTGTTGCAGAGATATCCTGGCCTTTTGTTTGGTACAGATCCCCGCAAAAAATCCCACCATAATCAGTTTAATATGTTTTTCAGTGAAAATTAGAATAATTATGTAAAAAAATATCATTCACTATTATCGCAAAAATCATATTGCAATAGAGTGCCATGTGGAATGAGTCCTAAAAAACGGAAATGAGTTAGCATTTTAGCACTTCTGGTTCCCTCGTCTTTAGTAAATAAGGTCTGTGGTTCACACAAGCTAAAGAGATCTTTAACGTTTTTCTCTACAATTTAAAATACGGCAGTAAATATCCCACTCGTGAATTTTTAAGCTTTTACATCTTAAAAAAGGCGGTTCCTAACAAGTGGCTAAATGAGACTACTAGACGTCATCACGCCGCCTTTACAGCCTCGTTGTGTATACTCGTGCTTTCATGTGACTGTGGTGTAGCCTAACGTTAGCTTTTTATTTCTGGCGATGCATTTACACTTCAAAAATCAAAAATGTGGTGTTCATTTTTGAAGATTATCTTGCTGAACAAAACGTCTAAGTATCATAAACGTTTCTTTGCCACAGAGCTTATTTTCTGCAATAATCCAAAACCCAATGGAAAAATCCCATTGGCTTTTTGTCGAGGGAACCCAGGGTGATGCTAACTTCCTGGTTGGCCTACAAAAATACGTCATCCCTGGAGCACTCTATTGCAATATCAGTCAAAATAATCACTATTAGATATTTTCTCAAAATCGTGCAGCCCTTCTGTCATTACAGCACTTTTAACTCTAGAGAGTACAACTGGCAGCTCTGTGGAGTCCCATCAGACAAACAAGTTATCTGACCCAATCAGGTGGTATTTTCCTACAACAACACCTGTTTAGTTTAGTTTAGTTTAGTAGCATCAAAGTATTTTGAAAGGCGTTGCTGAACTCGAGCAGGACCGGCTACCTCCTGTTTGGCAGAGTCCAAAATTCTCTCGGTGCACCGTTTGCCTCTGAAGCGTCAGCTGATGAGCCAGCCCGGTCGCACAGCAGTTTGTGAAATAGTCATGAAATTTAATGTATTGATTTGTGTACATAGACAAAAAAAATGTTGTGATGGTCAGCACGAAATCTATTCGTACATGTAATCCATGTAATTGTGAACCTGGAAGTATAGAGAGCGCTATGAACACTGTGGATGGCTGGGTCAAAAAACACAGGACTTTTGCCCAGGAGACTGGTGCTCATCTCCGGTATGAAACCAGAAGTCCACGTTGATTTATTTGTCACGTAACTTCCGCACTTAAGTTATGGCACTTCTGGTGTTATTTTAACTCGAACTGTGATCTTTTCCTAAACCTAACAAAGTAGTTTTATCTTGAAAAGACTGGAGTGGAAATTAACACGTGTGTCACGTGTTGCTGGACATTCGTAGGTAAACGCAGGAAAAATACAGTGTTGAAAGTCTGAGCGTCATGAAAAAAGGAAAATTTGTGTCTATGTACACGAATCAAATAGATTAAATTTCGTGACTATTTCATGAACTGCTGTGAGACTGTTGGATGAGCACACACACATCCACTCATCCCCTCTGTGGCTTTATGCTGCATACATATAGCAGGCTTTCAGGCTCAATTCCAATTCGCTGATCATATCTGAAATTTGTGGATCATGAATTCTCTAAATTAGCCTGCTTGATTAACTCAAGCTAGCAGTCTCGTTTAGTTAAACTGCTTCTATTTTTTTATAATAACATATTTTTTCTTTTCAAAGTCTTCAGATTTGGCTTTGTCGTTTTGTTTTATCTTAGTTGCTTTCTTCTAATTTGTGCACTTTCAGCCGCTATATGTGTCTCAACACGCATTTACACTTCAGTGGCGACGTGATGCTAAAGAGGCCTCTGATTTACTGACTTTATAGGCTTACATTGAGATTTGAGGTAATAAAAATCATCCAGCATTTGAAAAAAAAGAAAAGAGATAAAAAGGAATTTACTGTACATATACACAAAAATAACCTTCTAAATTAGTGTTAAAATAAAAACGGATGCTTTATCATAAACACAATCATGCGGAAGGGAGAGGTAGTATGTTTCGGTTAAACGCAGCGTCAAAGCTTAGCGGCACGTCGTCTGTTTTGTAGAGACAACAGGAAATACAGAATGAGGCAGAGATGAGGATCACGTGAGAAAAAACAGAGTTAACACGTAGAAACATTGGGATCCACTCACATACTGATTGGTCTACTGGCTGGAGGATTCTACCGGACAGCCTTGTTCTGTATACAACTAGTTTACGGTAAAGTTTGACGTAGAAACACTGCTGAGGAGAGAGAGTTGTGGTGTGTCTGTCTGTGTGAGTGTAGTTTATGTTTGGTTCCCTTAAAGGCTATTGTGAAAAGTCATCCTGTAAAGTATTGAGGTATCCGTTAAATGTTTCCAGCTGAGTGAGGTTTCTGTAAGTAAGGCTACTGAGGTGGAACTGCTGACCTGGGTTGAGGGGAGGAGGGTTGAGAGGGGCGAGAGCGTAGCAAAGTCAAACAACTGATGGTTCCCGCTTAGGACCCTTCAAAACTGAGCGCACTCTCACCTCGTCACCCTCGCCCTGCATTCCTTTTTGAAACAGATGATGTTGAATGTAAAAAAAGTCCATTATCTATGTCTATTCTTTTAACAAACAATGATTTTTTTAAAAATCTAAAATTCCAAGAGCTGCGACGCGAGACATATAGTGAGAAAGGTAATGTCACACTTTGGGTTCAGGAGGCGACATCTCGTCGGTCACTGCACACTGTAGAGCACGCCACTACGTCTGCCTGCGGCGATTCTCATTTGAAAAATACTTTATCTCCTAAGATCTTCTATACAGATTCTACAGTCTTCTGGAGGTCCGATCCAAAGGGTTTCCGGGGTTCAAAGGAGCCAATTTCTGCATTTTTTTTCACAGTAAAGTGACACATCCAATTCCACAGCAGCTGTTCCACTAAATCTCCCATCAGCCCTTGGTGCACCACAGTTTTCCGAGCCTAATTGGCTGCTGAGTTAAAGCTATGAAGGGTAATCCTGCTGTAGTAAGCTATTGCAGAAGAAGAGGCGGTTAGACGGCTGGGTGGTGGATGAAGAGGCACGCCCACGCTGTTGCCGCGACAGTTTGCCATTGGCTAAAATCCCATGTCAGTCAGTTGAGGCAGTGTTAATTCGCGATCACTTGATTGTGTTTGACTTCTGGAAAAAGCAGATGTAGCTGTATTTTTCGGAGCCTTTCCATTGACGGTGAAAAGATTTAAGCTCCACTGTGGGTGCAGCTCTCCGGGGTGTAACACGGCTGCAAAGTCTTTTTTTATTCCGTTAGAAAAAGAAAAGGAGAGCGAGTGCCAGTGTCCCTTCCCCCGTCCAAACAAGAAAAGCGAAGCCGCATCTTTAGTTAAAAAGGGCTATTCCGCATTCGCTCGCTTGAAATCAATGGAACAAGGGAAGTGGAGCTTGTTCATTTTGCACTTGGAAAAGGCTCCGGCGGGCTCACCTCTGCTTCATTAAAACGACGTCCCAGCGCAGCAAGCCAAGCGCTAGCTAGAGACAGCAACACTCTTGACACACATTAAAATTGACAATCTTGAAAGGAACAAAAGAAAAATAGAAATTCACCAAAATGAAAATATTCTGAATATACTGTATAATTGTCAAAAGCTTATCGATAGACTTTAGAAAGAGAGAGAGAGAAAGAGAAAAGATGTACATCCATAAGCTTGGAATGGACAGAGAGGACACTTCCTGGTGAAGACACACTGAGTTTGTTGGGTGCCGGAGAGTTAAGGATGCTCACGCTGATGTTTTAGAGTGCACGAGACTCAGCCAGTTGGAATGATCAACCACTGGGAATGTTCAGTCACATGAAGCCTTTGCAATTATAACACATCAGATTTCTGAGTCCCATCGTTGCACTACAGGAGCATCATCCGAAACAGGGTTGGACCAATGCTGGCCATTTATTAGGGACTATACTGGCCAGGTTGGTGCAGGAGGATAACAGGTTCTTTCTTTAGGGCTGTCAAAGTTAACGCATAATAACATGTTAACGCAAATTCGTAGTTATGATTTGAGCAAATTTTTTATGCTAAATGCAGTACCTGTGAGGGTTTCTGGACAATATTTGTCATTGCTTTGTGTTGTTAATTGATCTCCAATAATAAATATATACATATATTTGAATAAAGCAGCATATCTGTCCACTCCCATGTTGATAAGAGTATTAAATACTTGACAAATCTCATTTTAAGATAAAAAATGTGTGATTAAATGTTTTAATCGAATGACAGCCCTAGTTCTTTCTTAATGTTCTTGTAGGTGTGTTGATCTGTGAAACACCTAATATCAGAATTTTGTTGTAATGAAGTTGGTTGAATTTCAATTTGCTGAATGTTGGGTGCCAAAATTAAAAAGAAGTATAAATATAGCTTTTAAAAAGCCATTCTGTCCAGTCTTCTTCAGCCCACCCTGAAACAACTCAGTAACTTCACCAGGACTGCCACCTCTGTCTATTCTAGTTGAACACAACATAAGAGTCCATCTCCTAATTGCATATAGTGCTGTATCTCCAGAGCATCTTGCCATCAACAATTGAATTCTCTTAGTATTCTGCCTACATTAATCTCTAACTATGTACAGACTTAGCAAGTGGTATTTACAAAGTTTGTCCACAAGGGGGCGATCCAGGCCTGTGTGAGGGGGTGAGCATGCTCCGTGTCCACTGAAAACGTGATATATGATATGTAGTGATGTTGAAAAGTAACATCCTAAAAAACCTCGCTTATGTGGCTGGTGTTGAAATGATATCAATGTGACAAAAAAAAAAAGGTATGAGGCTTGCTTTTATATTTAATATAAAAAAGTTATTTCTTGTGTTTCATAACTCAGCTGTGAAGTATCTGAAGGATTTCATTCCAAAAACACTACATTGTTTTAACTGCTGCACATTGCTACCTTCTGTAGATTATTCACTTTGAACCTGAAAAAATAAACTTAAGGCTGATATTAATCCCTCAATGCTTTAACACCCTATTTTAACATGTTAGCCATTTAATAGGAAGGTGATCTCTAATGGACTGTACGATCATGCAGGAGTTTTTTTTTAATTGAGATTAGGAATGAAAATCTTGTAGTATTTCAAAAAAGTTTCACTTGTAGCTTACTTACGCTGTTATATTTAGTATGATTAGAAATCACAGTGATGCCTGGAGCTTTAAAAACAATCTCTGTCTAATGATTGTAAGCTTACGCCACACACACCATAAACACCAAGTACACAATAATCATCAGACAAACTTTTCCCTGAGGCAACAGCCGGTAGTTGGTTTTTTCTCTCCAACTATCTAGCTCGAACTGTCTTAGCAGCAATCTAACCAGCCGAAGAAATATTTTTGGATAGTCGCTATCCACGAAACATGACGATGTGTTTGCGTGTGTCGGTCTACGAACTTCACAGGTCCAAAAAAAAAAAAAATGACAACAGAGAAGCGCTTCCCTGCACTGAACCCTCGGCCAGAGCCTGCACACACCCCCTTGTGGTCCATCGATATTCTCATTTACTGTACACACGTCACAAAAATAGAAGGACTCCTCACACACTTCTCAGCGCTTTTCTAATGTGTGTGTGCGTTTGTCTTTTAGAAGACGACACACACACACACACACACACACACACACACACACAACTGAGGAGGGGGCCTTCAAATCCTCTACATTATACAACACTCATTTGCTTCCATGGAAGCAACCATGTTTCGCTTTCTTAAATATATATATATATATATACATATATATATATATATATGTATATATATATATATATATTCATATATATCAGCTTATACGTATCATTTATATTTATATAGCATTATACATACATTCTTGTTTTGTGAAATTCCCTTTTGTCTTGTGAACAGGGAATTCCAACCGTAGCATATCCTTTTACTCGTTCCTCCAAATCTCACCTCTCTTCTCACCGTTCCCAAACTGAACTTGCTTTCTTCGCTTCAGCCGACCATCTCAGACCTCTCTATGCACATACACAGATACACGGGGCCAAGCAGCCCGACTTAACCAAATATTTTTTTTAAACCGGTAAACCCAGTTTCTTTCCATTATATTACTGTAAGCTCGCTGGCCATGTTGATGTTTGATATATTTGGATGTCTTTGCTGTCAACAAAGCTATCTAACACAAGTGTAGTAACATTTGCTAGCAATTTTATCTGGAACTTGCGAGTGCCAGCGTGGTTAATAGATGTAAAAATCGGTGTATCTGTCGTGGCGATGATGTGAACATGGAACAATGTTATGAGGATGATGGTTAAAAGGGATGCGACCGTCACATCCATCATGCTGTCTTCGCTGTAAAAAAAATATGGCAGGAATCTAGCGGTGATGTCCGGGGGAAAAGGTGGTGATGAGAAAAGGCGAGTTTGTGGATTTGGAGAGGATCAGGATGTCCATCTGCGTCGGGATATCTGCCCCGACGTGACGACATTTAATGCGGTACTGTGTTTGCGAATCCAGAAGTTAAAATATAAATCTGGTTATCCAAGTGCTGCAGACATCCACAGCATATTCAGGTGTCTTATAAATCCAGAGGTCCAGGCATCAGAGGTCGGGAGGAGGAGGAGGATGGGCAGATGATGAAGAAGAGGTGAAGTCTACCTATCTGATGATCCATCGTTCTCCCTCATTGTCCAGGTATATCAGGGCCGGGGTTCTCTCGGGGAAAAGGCGGTAATGGTTGGTTGATCATCCTGTGATGTGTGATGAGTGTGTGGATGTGTGCGAGCGGGCCTCATTCTCTGCTATGACACCTCGCTGCCGAACACCTCCAGCACCAGCGGGGTGAGCTGCATGCTGTGCTCGGGCTGGAAGGAGAGCGAGCGGTACTGCTTGGAGTGCTCCTCGTTCAGGCTGCGCAGGTCGGCCAGCTTCTGGATCATCTTGGCGTAGAGGAGGCGTCCGCCGGCGTGGTTGACCCGGATGTAGGCCTGCAGCGTCTCCGACAGGTGGTCCTGGAGCTGCTCGATGCGTCCGTGGTCTTGGACGCCGGGACGATCTGCCATCGGGGGATGGAGAGGGTGCAGTTTAGGGAGTGTAGTATGAGGGAGGTCACAGAGTAGACAGAGAGAGAGAGGGGCACGGGGAGAAAGTAGAGGGGAGTAAGGTTCAGGTGGGGAGAGGATGGAAAGAGAAAGAGAACAAGTTTGTTGCTGTGTTGTGGTGGACTGTGATCGGGGGTCTATAGACATGCTTACTGTTACACTTATTACCAAACAGTAAACAGTATTTTAATGTACAGTTCCAGCACTTTCTCATTTGGTATATTAGGGCTGTCAAAGTTAACGCGTTTACACAAATTTGTTTTAACGCCACTAATTTCTTTAACGCATTTATGCAACTCACGATTTTTAGGGTTGTAACGGGCTCAGTTTTAGAGCTAGTCAAGAAGGAGGCTAAATAACGCTCCAAAGTTACATTACATTTTGGTGAGGAAAAACTGGCATGGCCATTTTCAAAGGGGTCCCTTGAACTCTGACCTCAAGATATGTGAATGAAAATTGGTTCTATGGGTACCCACGAGTCTCCCCTTTACAGACATGCAGTTTGGGGCAAGTCATAGTCAAGTCAGCACACTGACACACTGACAGCTGTTGTTACCTGTTGGGCTGCAGTTTGCCATGTTATGATCTGAGCATATTTTTATGCTAAATGCAGTACCTGTGAGGGTTTCTGGACAATATTTGTCATTGTTTTGTGTTGTTAATTGATTTCCAATAATGAATATATACATATATATGCATAAAGCAAGCATATTTGCACTCACATGTTGACAATCCTCATGATTAATCGCGTACATTAAAAAATGTAATCAATTGACAGCCCTAATATATACATAGATTATATGCAGTATTGCTCAGGCTCTTGCCTCAGCCTTTTGAACCCATATATTTTGCCTGTTTTTTTACTCTCTTTATTTACAGGCTTTTCACGTAGTCATTACATACATACAATAAATATTTTATAAGCATGGCCCATTCGCCACCCTTTGATCAGACCATGGCCATCCTCAAGATTGATCTTCATTTTGATTTCAACATCTTTAAAGTTTTGTGACTGCATCTTACAGGGTTGCGACGCTTTCGGGGTGACAAAAACAGACAGACAGACAGACAGACAGACAGTCATATAAACACCAAAGTAGTTCAAGGGATATTACAAAAAAAAAACATTTTTATGGGATGTTCTGAGCTTCATAGGCGTCTGAGCAATGGGTCAAGCTGAGCAGCTGCTCCCCCCGCCCCCCCGCCCCTATTAGACCTGGGGGAGCAAAAGTGTTATTGCATTCTTCACTTTTTGATCATAAAACTTTGCTACTTCTAAACTTTTGAGCTAGTTTGGATCAAAAATAGTTATATCTGGCCATTATATATATATATATATAAATATATATATATATATATATATACTCACTGGCCACTTTATTAGGTACAAGGTGTACCTAATAAAGTGTCCGGTGCTAGTACCGGGTGGTCTTCTGCTGCTGTAGCCAATCTGTTTCAAGGTTCGACGTGTTGTGCGATCAGAGATGGTATTCTGCATACCTTGGTTCTAACGAGTGGTTATCTGAGATACTGTTGCCTTTCTATCATCTCGAACCACTCTGCCCATTCCCCTCTGACCTCTGACATCACAACAAGGCATTTTCGTCGAAACAAACTGCCGCTCACTGGATATTTTCTCTTTTTCGGACCATTCTCTGTAAACCCTAGAGATGGTTGTGCGTGAAAATCCCAGTAGATCAGCAGTTTTTTAAATATTCAGACCAGCCCGTCTGGCACCAACAACCATGCCACGTTCAAAGTCACTTAAATCCCCTTTCTTCCCCATTCTGATGCTCGGTTTGATCTTCAGCAAGTCGTCTTCACCACGTCTAGATGCCTAAATGCATTGAGTTGCTGCCATGTGATTGGCTGATTAGCTATTTGTGTTAACAAGCAATTGAACAGGTGTGCCTAATAAAGTGGCCGGTGAGTGTGTATATATATATATATATGAATTCAAAATGACATTTCCCATCCAGCCGTTTTCTCATCATCTATTCCTGAGGTGGCCTTGCTGCTTGATGACCTCATTCAGTGATCGTGTTCATTCGCTGTATTCAACTTGTTGTTGAACGCTCACGAATATTCTATATGCTTGGTTGTTGTTGTACAGTATCACTAGTTATAGCTGCTGTGCTATTATTGTGGCTGCTGTGCATGCTCATGGGGGATCTCTTTCTTGTAGAGTACGGTCTACACCTGCTCCGTTATGATTTGACACCGTATAAAAATGAATTGAATTGAATTGAATTAGCAAGCAACACAGACCTTGTGCTTCACCGTTTCACCGTTTCTACTTTCCTGTAGCCAGTCAATCTGCTAACAATAATCCCTCAGCTGGGAATACACCTACACCGTGAACACAGAACACAAGCAGTACCTGGGGAGAGCAGGCAGATGGCCATGAGCAGCACGTGTTCCTCCTCGTGCAGGTTGAGTTTCTTCAGACCAACCTGGAACTTCACCAGCGGCTCCAACAGATCCAGAGTGTGACCCGCTGTGGAGGACGACACAAACCATTAGCACTGCAGAGTCAGTAACATCTTTTGGCACTAAGGCGAGGACACTTATACCGTGCTTTTCTATTGATTTATAAGTGAAAACACACTTTATACAGCGGTGGGCTTCAAGGGAGAATCATTACCCTCTATGTGTATTTATACAGTGTGGACAGAGAGCATTACTTCCTGCCCTGCATGTGTGAGTGAATAAGAACCGAGTGTGTGTCTGTGGCTGTTTTATTGCTTCAATGAAAATACCTGAAGTCAAAACCTCATAGTAATGTGCAAGAGTGCGTAGAAAAGCAGTGTGTGGGTGATCAAGTACAGTAAGGCTCTGTCATACAAGGTGTGAGGAAAAAAAAAACAGCTGTGTCATGGTCATCATAATTGAGAGTGTTGTGTGCACAGACACGTTTTACCAGTGCGGCGCTTGATGTTGCGGCCTTGATAGAAACTTCCGGAGCATTGGGTACATGAGGAAGAAGAGGAGGGAGTGTGTTGAGAGGATGTGTAATCAGCAAGCGAAGGTCTCTGACATGCTGTGTGTGCGCGCCGTCCAAACATGCTGCTTATGTGTTTATTAGGGCTGTCCATCGATTAAAATCGTTAATCGCGATTAATCGCATATGATTCGCACATTTTTATCTGTTCAAAATTACATTAAAGGGAGATTTGTCAAGTATTTATAGTATATATTTTATCAACATGGGAGTGGGCAAATGTGCTTGCTTTATGCAAATGTGTGTATATATATATATTATTGGAAATCAATTAACAACACAAAACAATGACAGATATTGTCCATAAACCCTCACAGGTACTGCATTTAGCATTAAAAATATGCTCAAATCATAACATGGCAAACTGCAGCCCAACAGGCAACAACAGCTGTCAGTGTGTCAGTGTGCTGACTTGACTATGACTTGCCCCAAAACTGAATGTGATTATCATAAAGTGGGCATGTCTGTAAATGGGAGACTCGTGGGTACCTCGCCAAAATTTTGCCTAAGTTTGGAGCGTTATTTAGCCTCCTTCGCGACAAGAGAGTATGACATTAGCTTGTATAGTTGGTACAAGGGTGTTGGAAATTAACTTTTTTGTCCACCTGCCACTGTGGCTGGTGGATTCCAAAATCAACCAGCTACTCAATAGATTACCATTGTTTTTTTGGCTGGTGAGTGAATCAAATCTAGCAGCCACTTGCATATTTTAGTTTTTTATATTTTCATAAAAGTAAAAAAAATTGTGGTGTTAAAAATGAACTTGCGTTGTTTATGTACAGATTCCACAGTGAAACAGAGCCATTAATCCTGTTTCTTTAGCTTCACTATGACAATGAAGTGTAACGAACCCTTTGTGACGTCATTGATGCAGTATTTGAAGTCAGTCCCCCCGCAGCTCCAGGACATGTCCTCCAGGCTGAATGACTGGTTTGAACGCAGCATGATGATTTCGATGGCACTCGACTTCAACAGGGCGATCTGGTCTTCTGCCGTCAGTTCTCTGGAACACAGAGTCACAGATACAGTATGTTACCGTACACATGTCCACAGTCAGACACATGCATTGTCACATAAGAGCATGTTCACACATCTGGTTTAACCTGCTGGGGCAGAGTGGGCGTCTTTACTTCAGCTTCAAATTTATATATCTTGTCTTCATTTTGCTTTTGAACTTCAGGGGACAACAGTTGTCTCTGTGCTATATCAATTCCTCAAAAAAATCCCCTCATATTCATCTGACTTTAGTTTAGTATAGGACCTGCATAGTCATTGCAAATTTTTGAGGTAGACCGATAAATTGGCCAATATCAGCGTATCGCACATATGACTGTACTGTGTATAAATGGCCAATATATAACAGGACATTGCAGTACAGGAATGGCAAATATATATGAGGTAGTTTTGCGAAAGTGTAACTCGAGATCTAGGAATGATCGATCGGCCACCGGTCGAAACCGGATAGTTGTCAGCAGCCATCGGACGTGACCGGTGACCGGCCGATCAATCTCATATATCTGTTTTTTTGCCGGTCACATTTACACGTGTTTCGTGGCAGTTTTACGTTGCATACACAGCAGCACAGACAGTAATGCCACAACCACACACACAAACACAAACACACATCTCGTCGGTGTAGAAGTTCCTCAGTTGTACTCCATCCTGTGCCGACATTTTTAGTTCTGCGGATATTCCGTATCATAGCAACCAGACGTAATCAAAGCGTCTCAGCTGGAAAAAAAACCCTACTGTAACCCTACCAAGTCGATGCCAAAATTAAAAAAATGTGACGGTACTCTTTTTCTACAGTACCGAAGGTACCGTACGATGCCTGTAATGGTCATTGGTACCGGAGGTACTGGAGATGCGATCCTTCCGGATCTGATGGGGGCAGCATATACGCTTACAAGTGTTCTCATCTGCCGTGAAATGAAGGAAGAAGAAGAACGCCTAACAGCACGGAAAAAAACAACTACACGTGAAAGATGGCAACAAGTGCAGCTGCAACACTAGCTCCGCCGCTAGCTCCGCCGCTAGCTCCGCCTCGACTCGTTGAGAAGACAAATAGCAAGAGTCGGGTATGGAGGTACTTTGCGTTCGAGGCAGATCATCAAGGAGTAATGATAGATTCGCAAAAGCCAATATGCAAACGGTGCCATCGTACCTTTCAAACCAAAGGAGGAAATACTTCCAATTTAGCAAAGCACCTCAAAGACAGACATCCAGATGTGTTCAAAGAATTCAAGGTGAGCGAGTTTCAATTCATGTTAACGTTAAATGAACAACTGCTTGTCACACTTGTTATCTTTATCCTGATATAGCCGACACGTTACCAGTATTTTTGTTTGAGACAGCTGGCATTGTTTTGTAGCCAAGTATGTTCCATACAACGCTTGCAATGGCAAAACGCTGAAGGCTACCGTGTTTTGGCTAACGTAATGTAACCATAGCTCTATCGTCCTAACCGGTCTGTGTCATGCGTCAGCAAAACATAACATTAGCATTTTAAATAAATATTTAATGGCCTAATGGTCTGTCACCATGTCAGTGAAGTTAAAGTACTGCTTGCAATCTGAGGATATATATAGAGAGAGTCGTGTGTGCGTGTACAGCCTCTGCTGCTTTCTTACAGTCATTGAGCTATACCTGAGGAATAAAGTCTCTTTTTTTTTTGTTTTACCATGGTATCTAATTGGGTATCGAGAATCGTGGAAATTCACTTGTATTAGTATCGACTACTAGATTTCTGGTATCGTGACATTTCTAATTTATACGGCACTAAAATCAGGATAAATTATGAAAAAAAGAAAAGAAAGAAATTGCAATAATACCGCATATCGTGCTGTTGAGCCAATCATTATCACTGCAGGGGAAATTACTTCACCGCGACAGCCCTATTAGCAGCCACAACAGCCGTGCAATCCTTCTGTGAATTTGCCCCTCAGTAGCTGAAGTGGTGCAAATCAAGTGAGATAAAAAATTCACTTCCTGTTGAAACTGAACCCACCAGCGAAACAACCACTCCAGATGTCCTCCCATTATTCTCACTCTCGACACACACACACACACACACACACACACACACACACACACACACACACACACACACACACACACACACACACCACCATCCTACAGCTAGATCCGTTTAACAGATACCAGGTATTTATCTGTCAGAAAGTCCTACTTAACCACATACACATCAATGTGTGTGCATGTCTGCCTGTGCGTGTCTCTGTGTGTGTGTGTGTGTGTGTGTGTGTGTGTGTGTGTGTGTGTGAGGGAAACTTATAAGCACAACAAGCACAATGAATGTATTATATGGTTACTGTAGCAACAGAGTTTCCACCCCTAGGCTTTGTGTGGCTATAAAAGCGTGCACACAGGCACAGTGCACATGCAGACTTGGTGAGTCTTCAGCCCTCCTCAATAATCCACACACTCAAGCCGCCTGTGTTACATTTCATATTTACTGTACATACAGTACTATACAGTATGTGTATCTCCACACACTGACAGAAGCAGGTGTAACTTTCACTACTACTATCATGGAAAAACAGTTTCTAATGCACTAATTAGCTCACGGCTTCACTTTTTTTTTCTTTCAAGCTGTTATCCACTCATTATTTTTGTGCTAAATAGAATGTTCAGTCTTTTGTTTCTTTTATACACATTTTCAAAGTTGCACCGGAGTGATTCCAGGGAAGAACCGAATAGATTGAATCACTGCAATGTTACAGTGTGTGAGATGGATGGATAGAAACTAGTAAAGTAATTTTCTGTATTTATCAAATGCGGAGGACTAAGAAGACGTGCTTGAATAGAAAGCGACAGTTTTGACAATTTTCCCGGAAGAAAACGTAAAGTTCTGAATCTCCTTCTCAAATGCTGTTGAACGATACAAATCCCTATAATGTATCAACTGAGAAGGTGAGTTGGAACATATTCAGCTGAACAATTTCAAGAAGGGCTTTACAAATTAAGACCCAGGGATACCCTGAGGTACAGGGGTCGAAACGGAGTTAATGCGGCAGTGGGAAGAATGTTTTTGGCATCATCAGGCAAAAATTCCACAATAACCTTTCAGCGTATTGTAATTCAAGTGTTCTGAGAGAAAACTACACTTCTGCACCTCCTCATGGCTCTGTTGTCAGGCTTTTAAAAAATCTAGCCCGTGACGGGAGACTTTGACCAATCAGTGGTCATTTCAGAGAGAGAGAGCATTCCTATTGGCTGTTCATTCAAGGGAGGCAGCTGTCAATTACTCGCAAGCTCCGATCGAACGGTCAAACTAGGCAGCGTTGATAAAATATGAATCAATCGTCTGTGACTGTAATGCCTATTTTTCACGTAAAATGTTTCATAAACATCTTGTAGTGTACTGTTTAGCTGTAAAATTAAAGTTTGCTCCGTCTAGTGGGCGTGCTTGGTATTTCCTCAACTGATCTCAACATGGCTGTTTGGTCACAAATTCTCATTTTACAGGAGGACACTTTTTTTTCCAGATTATAAAAGTCCAAATTATATAAAAAACCTTGTTTTTAATCATATTTGCTCAAACCCGCCTACCCCAGCTTTAATCTGAAGGTCTTGGATGAGAAAATGTCTCTAGTCAATGCTTTGAGCTGCA
The DNA here is from genome assembly GCF_015220745.1 of Sebastes umbrosus. Lineage (NCBI taxonomy): Eukaryota > Metazoa > Chordata > Actinopteri > Perciformes > Sebastidae > Sebastes > Sebastes umbrosus. Next base: position 5,008,666 of record NC_051274.1, read on the forward strand.
TAGAGCTCCAGTTTATCATCTTTTTGCAGTATCTCCTAGGTAAACAAAGAAATCCCAGACTCTTTTATATTCCCATATGAATTCCCCCTAACAACACACAGCTGAGACTCAGCTCCACAACAAGGCAGGCAGTAGGAATAAATGTATGTAAATATAAAGCTGGCACATCAACAATTATTGTTCTGCTTCATAACATGCAAACACACATGCATTATGCATACCCATATGGCTCTCTATTCTTTTATTACGTGGTGTCTGTGTGTGCATACATTTATAAACTTATTTATAAAGCTACAGCCTGTTCCAGCGTATTCCTGGAAGAGCTTGTTTGTTTGGGAGTGATAATAGAATCTCACCCTACCCAATAATGTCCCGCATACATGTAGGCAACAGATCAACGTGCTCCGCATGTGGGCGGGGAGCTCCGCCAGGCTGCTAGCCTTCCTGTCTGTGCGTGCTGCCGGTTGGATGCAGCAGAATTTTACTAGTCAACAAATCATAACCAGAGCTCAGTAAAGCAGCGGATTGCTGCAGGGGTAATAAAGTTTAATTTTCAACATAACAGAATATGATTTATGGCCAAGAGGATAATAACATATATTGCAGATTAATATCAGAGCCCTTCTGAGCCAATCAAAGGTACAGGTCATCTTCAGGAGTCTCTATCAGGGCTGCAACTAGCATTCTTTTTTATTTTTCTCAATTCATCTGACTTATCTACCACGATCTATTTGATTAATCCTTTCATCTATAAAATGATGTAAAATTGTGAAAAATGTCCATCTTGATTTTGCAGAGCCAAAAGTGACATATCATATCATTAATATCATTATTATCCATTTTTAAAACAAACAAAAGCAGCAAATCCTCAAATTGTAGAAGCTGGAACCAGCAAATGTTGGCTTTTTAGCTTGATTAAAGCTGCAGTGGATAGAAATGGAGCAAATATTAAAAAAAGTTATTTTTATAATACAGTCACTATATCCTGATAGTAGTACATGAGACAGGTAATCTGAAAAAAAATCATGTGCCTCTGTGTCCTCTGGTGCTCCTAATGGCATCTGCAAGATTTCACAGACCGGAGGAAAACAACCAATCAGAGCCGAGCTGGAGCCTTGCCGTCTCTGAGCAGCTGTCAATCACTCGCGAACTCTGATCAAACGGTCAAACTAGGCGGCGCTGATCAAATATGAATCAGTATTCTGTTACTGTAATGCCAATTTCTCGCCTCAAATGTTTTCAGAGATCAGATGAGAAAATACCAAGCACCGCCCACCAGCCAATAGGAACACTCTCTCTGAAATGACCTGTGATTGGTCAAAGTCTCCCATCACAGGCTAGATTTTTTTAAAGCCTGAAAACAGAGCCATGAGGAGGTGCAGAAGTATAGTTTTCTCTCAGGACACTTGAATTACAATATGCTGAAAGGTTATTATGGAATGTTTGCCGAATGACGCCAAAAATATACCTACTGGCACTTTAATGACTCAAATGATGAATCCATTATCAAAATAGTTGCAGATTTAAAAAAATATATATCTAATTAGATCAAATGTGTCATTTTAGATGCAGAAAGAATCATGCAAACAAAAGTCTGAACTTGTTGACTCCTAGGATAAAAAAAAACACTGTGACAGACAACAATCCATGCTGCTATCCTGCGATGATACCTCAAAATCTAGCAGCAATCCTTGCAGTGCTCTCAGTTTGTACCTGAAGCCTGGGATCATCTTGGCGAAGCCGATGACCTTCTGGATGCTGTAGGAGACCAGGTCAGCCAGGTGGGGCAGCATGGACAGCTTTTGGTCCTCCTCACTGGAGTCTGGACTGCTAGCGCCATCCTGGTACATCATTAACAGGTTGCTGAAGTTCATCTTGGTGTCCACAGACTCTGTTTGAGGATGGGATTAGGAGACAAGATGAGTACAGAGGAAGGAAGGAAGCAAGAAGATCCATGCAGTGTGCCTGGGGGATTCAACTCGGCGCGTTAGGGACGAACACTCGGTGTGGGAGGATCCCCCTCGTGGACCTCTCCCCGGCGCCGACTGGCACATTTCCTCCGTGGCGGTAGGTCGGCTTGGAAAGGCCCCCGGGGTAAAGGTGGCTTGCGATTCCAGCTGTGAGCTTTGCAGTACCCCTCCCCCGAGCCTCGTCGCTTCCCAGGGCTGTGGACTTGGTGCTCTCGCTATGCCCTTTCTCCCCTGTGGGGAACAACGGGGATTCCTGCTCCTAGCACGACTGTCCTCAGTGCGTCAGGGGTCTGCGGCGATGTTGGCAACCCACTCAACCCGTCTTGAAACACGGACCCCGTCTTGTTTACCATGCTTTGTGGGTGTGACCTTTTTGCCATGTCATCACCATTCATATCTATACAATCAATGTGCTTATGATTAAATTTACTAGAGCACAAAATTGTTTACAAGAGCACAAAGTTCTTCATAGCCTCTAAATTTTGCTCTCAAATTGCACCAGATTGATGCTTGTAACTTTAAAGGTTCTAACACACCAAGCTGATGGTCGGCCGTCGGACAGTTTGGGGCCGTCTGTGAGCGTCTGTCGGCCTAGTTTTTTCGGTGTGTCCCACACCGTCGGCTCTAGACTGCCCTTGTCAGAGGTTTTTCGGCCGATTCAGCATGTTGAATCGGTGGCGGAGCGAGTCGGTGAGAGAGATCGCTCTGATTGGCTGTTCAGCTTGAATGAATCAGTGCACGAGAAGAGAAACAGAAGTAAGGAAAGCAAGCCAACGTGTAAAGTCGAAAGGAAAAGCACAGAAGGCTCTTCTCCTTTTTCATCTTCATCTCATCTGATCACTCCAACACACGGATATTTTCACAACGACATGACCGTCTGAAATGAAGCTGAGTGGTGAGAGAGAGTGGTGTGAAGATGGTCAGCAAATGCCGCTTTGTTTCATGTACTTATCATAACAACAGCTTGTATATCCGCCATCCTCGTTCTTCTGGTTTCCCTTTTCGAATGACAATACAGACTACCGTGTCCTTCTGGTAGGGAGAGTTATTTCATCTCAGGCAGGCGCAGAGCGTACGTGGTAATTGACCGTCGGCTGTAGTCTTGACGGCGTGTTCGAGTACAGCATTTTAGCCAAGACAAAGGCGACGTGAAGCGACTCAAAGGTCGGCATTCGTCGCCGCTAGTTCTTTGATGTCGGGTTGGTTTGTCTGGGCCTTAAAATGTACAAATCAATAGAGCTCTTCACGGCTGGGTCCTTGGTAAAGTTAACCCTGAGGCATGAAAGCGAAGAAGGACAGGAGGAGAAGGACTCTCACCAGGTGAGTGGTTGAATGAGTCAGAGGAGGCATCAGACAAAGAGTGAAGGGAGGCGGCTCTGCTGGCACTGCGTGTTACTGGGCCTTCACGCACTGGAGGCTGCAAACACACACAGAGAAACACAAATATGAATATCACTATTATATCACTGTAATACAACCTGATTCACAAAGCAGGATCAACAAGTTACTTGGATCACTCTGCTGAATAACATCTAGAATTGTTCTTATTTAACTTTGGCCCATTTTCACCTTAAAAGGGGTTCTGGCTTTAACTCAGTGATCCTGCTTTGTGAAACAGGCTCTAAGGTTAAGAAGTTCACTTAGATCTTTGGGGGGGGGCACCATAAAACCAAAAAATGGTTTATTTCTATGTTTACACAAAGATTAAAGTTAGAAGTTCTCTAAAAAGCAATGACAATTTTTGCTTTTCATGAAATATCACTTTCTTTTATGGCTGTCAATCAATTACATTTTTTAATCGCGATTAATCGCATGATTGTCCATAGTTAATCGTGATTAATCGCAAATTAATCACACATTTTTTATCTGTTCAAAATGTAACCTTAAAGGGAGATTTGTCAAACAATGACAAATATTGTCCAGAAACCCTCACAGGTACTGCATTTAGTATAAAAAATATGCTCAAATCATAACATGGCAAACTGCAGCCCAACAGGCAACAACAGCTGTCAGTGTGTCAGTGTGCTGACTTGACTATAACTTGCCCCAAACTGCATGTGATTATCATAAAGTGGGCATGTCTGTAAAGGGGAGACTCGTGGGTACCCATAGAACCCATTTTCATTCACATATCTTTAGGTCAGAGGTCAAGGGACCCCTTTGAAAATGGCTTGCTAGTTTTTCCTAACCATGATACCAGTATCTTCACTCCAGCTTTAAAACTGATATTTATTATCGCTTTAACTTTGACAGCCCTTTGTTGCCCATGTCATGTTCTTATTGAATGTGCATCCACTTTATTTATCTTAAAGAAAACGACAACTAATCACTTTTCGAAACACATGTTAGTTTTTTTGTTAAACTCATCAGAGGCGATTAAGTGCTTCATCTTATTCCCACACAGTTCAAAGTGACACCCACAACTCAGTATCTGGGTCTGCACAGTGTGTGCTAGAATAACACTTGAAGCTGATGAATCACAGACAAAGGGAAAAGTGTTTTGATACTTTCTCAGACGTTCCATCCAATCTGCGTCCTCCATCTCATTTACTTTGGACGACCCAATTTTTGTGTTGTGGTCCGCAGAGATAATGTGAGAGTATCAAGTTCATGACGTGGAGGAGGAAAACATGACGCTTCTGTCGGTACGGTTAAACGCCTTTGGTGACTCTCATTACAGGTGTAAAGGAAATTGGAGAAACACACGCAGGCGATGGTAGCTGACGTATTAGTCTGAAGTAAATACGACTGCGGTTACAGACAATTTTTACTGTTTACTGCTCTCTCAAGATCAAAGGAGCGGTGCTGAATCCCATTACTTTCACACACAGTACAGTTCATTTTACACCACTTGGAAGCTTGCGCTTCGCTCGATGCAGCAAAAAGCCGTTGTTGCACCGCGCAAGCCATGGGAAATAATGAATTTCAGATCGCAGTCATGCTGTTCCCACGTTCTGTGTGAAAGGTCCATAACGGGTCGCATATATGCTTGTGTCGCACAAGTAAAAGGCAAGCCGTTAAGTGTTGGGAAATAACTTTTTTTGTTTACCTGCCACTGTGCCTGTCGGACTTCAAACTCTACCAGCCACTCAATAGATTACCATTGTTTTGTTGGCTGGTGAGGGAAGCATATCTAGCAGCCACTTGCATATTTTATCAGCATTTGGCTGGTGGCTGGTGCTAATTTCCAACGCTGCTGCCTGCAGTTTAATACTGGTGCATTCATTAAGAACCACGAACAAAACCCCTACGCCATAGTCGTCCGGTTATACTGTGTGGTTTAGGGATGCACCGATACCGATACCGGATCGGATATCGGGCCGACAGTGCCTCAAATAGCTGGATCAGGTATCGGTGACAATGGGGCCTATCTATACAATTTAATTCTATTATTAATACATTATATACTGGAATTTTAATTCCTGTTTAAATTTTGAACAATTTGTTGCTACATTAAAAAGGTTTGAATTGTAATTCCTGATAATTTTGAAGATTTTTTTTGATAATGTATTTATTTGTTACATTTTGTTTTACAAAGTTAGGAAAGCAATATTTAAGTCAAGCCGGATGTTGCCGTACACATAACAGAATGATCCCAGTCACTTCCACACAGTGAGGCATACAGTTTATTAATTAAACACCGGTAACGGATCGGTACTCGGTACTCGGTATCGGACGATACCCAAAGACCTGGTATCGCTATCTGGACTGAAAAAGTGGGGTCGGTGCATCCCTAGTCCGGTTACTAAGGGTTAATCCAGCCAAACAAAATTCTGAATTCTCAGTGGCCATGGTATAAAGTTAGTAAGTACAGTTACATACTTTATACTTCTGCCAATTCATGGACACAAACTAAAAGAGAGCATGGCAAGGTATGGACAATGTGTCCATACCATGTGTCGTGGTAAACCAGAGCAGATGGTATCCATATCCTGTTTTGTTTGCTCAGTTCTGTAGCATTTAACCCCCAAGTAATTTAATTTCTATAGTGGCAGGCTGCTAATTTGAAAATACATATCACGTACACTGTGCCGTATGTACCTTATGTAGAAAAAATAAGTCGCCCTTGTATCAATTAGCTTTTTACTGGAAACTGTAGTATTATGGCCCGATTCCGTGCTTCAGGCAACCCTCCCTTCCGTTGCATGACATCATGACCTGCTCCACCCATATTTATGGTGGACAACAAAGTGATTTTGGCTGCACAGATGATAATGTGAGTGTGGTTTTTGGTAAAGGAAGAAACTTCTGTTCTGGACTAACCCTGAAGCGGGAGAAGTCAGAATAGGAGGCATCGTAGGTCTTGTGGTGAGCTTCCACCAGACTGGAGATGATCCGGGCCTGCTCCTCATTCAGACGTGGCCTCATCGCCTCCCGGGCCGCCTCCTCCTCTTTCCTCTTCAATATCATGTCCTTCTTCCTCTGAACCTCCTCGTCTGTCAGGATGACTGCAATAGAGGACGGAATGGAGGATAGATTAAAATATCTTGCATTGAAAAAACAACTCAGCACACGCACATTCACCAATACTGATGTCAAAGCTGTCCAGAGAGAGAATGAAAAACACAACAACAAGCTAAATCAGTAAAGATTACCATTGAACACACCTAATCATGCCTTCAACTGTTCCTACATTATACATTAAATTCCTCATAGTAATGGCTTGCCTTCATGTCAGTACAAACATTGAAACTCTGATGATCCATCAGAAAAGAACCAAAAGGCAGAAAGCTGCAAACAAGTCTTGGATTTAATCAAGAGGGAACTCCATTAACACCTCAAGTATCACATGGGGTAATTGATCTGGGCTCTTCTCATTGTGTCTAATCTAGTGAAAGTAAACACGCACACAAGGTGTCACATAGTGTAGTGACACCACACTCTCTTTACCCTTTCTGCATTACATTATTACGCACAGGAAAGAACCGAAGGTAATAATTGTGACTGGAGGAGCTCTAATTGTGTTGTGTGTTTGGGCACATAGACCGTATATAATAAGTGGACCAACGTCATCGTAATGTCATCCGTTGGTTTGTGGACTACCGTTTTGAAGCCTCGAGTTCAGCATTTTGGCCGTTGCCATCTTGTTTTTTTGCAACCAGAAGTGACACAGGAGGGTGGAGCTAATGGTGCCTTCAAATGGGGTCGTGTTCACCGTGTTCACAAGAAGAGTCCATATGAATTTCCCCCACTTGTGGTATTCAGAACCTCGTAAGTGGAAAGTTTCTGAAAGCTCCGAGTTGTGACAAGTGTGTTGATGGCGGAGGCCAGTCATTTTTCGGTGCATAATAAGTTAATATATTGTAATTTTAGTCGTATGTTGTTTGTCTTCGTAATTTTATAATTTCTGTCATCATGCCTTTGCATTTCCTGTATTATGTTACCCGCTCGCTAGCTCGCTAACTCGTAAAACAAAATTGAAACTTTAAAAAAAAAAAGGAAAGCAGTTCTTATGTTGTACCTTAACAACCCTTTGGATGACATCAAGACATTTTCAAAGGCAATATCATTAAGTGCTCACTCATGGCAATTTAGGCGGGATGTTCATATGCCAAAAATATTGCCTGAACTGGCTACGATAACAGGAATAATGAATTCAGTTTTAGGATGGATTGTGGCTTTAAGAAAAAAAAGTGCTACTTGTCAGCAGTTAAACAAAGTTAGCTTTCAAAACTAGGTGAAGGAGCTGTAATGTAAGCTCCAAATATTTCCATCCCGGGTTACATGAACCATACATCTCCAGAGCTTGGCACGCAGAAGGCCTGTCATGTCTGCTGCCTTTTTGCTACGGCTGATGCGGCGGGTGTTGGATGTTTAAGTGCCTTTTGCTTTATTCATGCTGCAGGAGTAGAGACTGCAGGCAGAGTGGAACTGTGGTGCAGAAAGGATTAGACGTACTGTTTAGAGTGACTCTCCTAGGTTTGACTAGATGAGAGGATCTTTTGGGAATTCCTGGGTTTGCATGCCACTTCCACATGTCCCAGAGCATTACTTTATAATCCTATATTCACAACACATTATTTATTACAGATCACAACAGATTTACATCCATCTCTAATGAATTGGGAACCCAATGCACTCCGAGACATAAAGAATGAAGATTTTGAATTTAAGTGTTTTTTTTTAATATTTTTCAATAACTTAAAGTGGCAGCGGGCAGAATATTTTAGGCATCATTGTGTAAAAATTCCATAATAACCTTTCAGCATATTGTAATTCAAGTGTTCTGAGAGAAAACTAAACTTCTGCACCTCCTCATGGCTCTGTTTTCAGGCTTTAGAAAATCTAGCCCCGGATACTTTGGCCAATCACAGGTCATTTCAGGGAGAGAGAGCGTTCCTATTGGCTGTTCATTCAACAGAGGCCGCTGTCAATCACTCGCAAACTCCGATCAAACTGTAATGGCTATTTCTCGCATAAAATGTTTTCAGAAACATCTTGTAGTGTACTGTTTAGCTGTAAAATTAGAAAGTTTGCTCCGGGTGATGGGCGGTGCTTGGTATTTCCCCAACTGATCTCAACATGGCGGCTGGGTCACAAACTTTCTCATTTTACAGCTTAATAGTATAACACTAAAATATGTTTCTGAAAACAGGGAATCGAGAAATAGGCATTACAGTAACAGAATGTAGATTCATATTTGATCAGCGCTGCTGTTTGATCGAAGTTTGCGAGTGATTGACAGCTGCTCAGAGACGGCAAGGCTCCAGCTCGGCTCTGATTGGTTGTTTTCCTCCGGTCTGTGAAATCTTGCAGTTGCCATTAGGAGCACCGGAGGACACAGAGGCACATGATTTTTTTTTTTCAGATTACCTGTCTCATGCACTACTCTCAGGATATAGTGACAGTTTCATAAAAAAAAAAACTGCCTGCTCCAACCTTCCTACCCCAGCTTTAAAAAAATAATTAAGGTCAACTTTTGGCAATGTCAGCTAACTGGTTAGGTGGTGCTGAATTAGTGTCAACTCATCCCGTAGCTTTACGCATCAACGTCATCTCATTGCAGCATTTAACAGAACAGGGCAGAGCTGAAAATACTGGCACATTTGCTGTGAAAATACAGTGAATGACAGAATGACTGTTGCCAAGCAGTGACAGATACGGCAATATTATGAACGGAGTGCTGAGAATTCAGCTGTGGTCGGCCATGAGTGGATGAGTGTAGCGGAAAGGCTGAGTTAGTCACACTAGCAAAAGCACCTCAGTCCGTTGGCTTTCTAAAATTTCAATTTTAACTCAGTGCTGAGTCTCTACAGGTCTAGTTTCTATGGCTGGTATCTCACAGCCCTCTGAGATCTACCCACCCTAAACCAGGCAGCTGCCGTCAGTCCGGTTGCTCTGCTTTAAACTGTTGTTGTGGAAAGGCTACAGTATTTTCAACACAACAAGAGAGAAAGCCCTAACCCTAACACCAACACACAATTCCTGCAGTACAATATGTTTCTTTTAAAGACGCCTCTCAGCAACAGACTGATCGACCAACATCTGGATGTGTGTTGCAGAGCGGCCACTCATGGTGTGAAACAGGAAACCCTGGAATACAAGCTGTGCCTGAAGGGATTTTATAAAGATGAAAAACAGGCGGCTCAAATGTTCCGTGTGCGGATGTGACATCTGTAATGAGGCGGTCTGAAAAAAATCCTTCTGTGATACAATTCTAGTTAAGACTACTTTGTAAAAACTTAAATTGAAACACATTTTAACACTACATCACTGTCATTGTTTTAATTGAGTTATATGATTATAGATGTCATAAAATACAAACCATGCCAAATATGTGCCTGTAAATGCTCATTATAAAACGCACAAACTGAACGAACACACCCACATCAGGCGGCAACCTCCGGGTCTGAAAAGTGAAGCCAATGCTGAAGTGCGTTAAACTTGCGTTCTTTCTAACAGCCAGCAGGGGGCGACTCCTGAGGAAGAAGTCTGATTGTATAAGTCTATGAGAAAATGAGCCTACTTCTCTTGATTTATTACCTCAGTGAACATTGTAAACATGAGTTTATGGTCTCAGTCGATAGTTACAAGTCTTCTTCAATACAGCATGATGTTCATTTAGTTAATTATGGTCCCATTTAGAGTCAAATAGACCATCAAGCAAGGTATGCTTTAGGGCGGGGCTACCTTGTGATTGACAAATCGCTACCACAACTTTGTCCGAGTTTTCCTCTTTCAACTAACCCCTGTCACAGTGTGTTTTCAGTTCATGGAAGGCAATTATTAATTACCTTTTTGGTTGCCTAAATATATCTTATTCAGCGTTCAGTTGTACTGAGCTCCACCCTCTCGTGTCACTTTTGGTTGCAAATAGGGATGTTAATAATTGACCGTTTAACCATTAACCGACATTAAGAATTTTAACGGTTAATCGGTTAAAAGAAATATTAGAAATTAAATAAAATACTGAGCAAAACTAAGAGGAGAGGCTTGTCGCTTAAAGGAGAATAGCTGGTCCACCTTAACAGCCCAATTTAAGTGAGTCTGAGCCGGTGTTGCAGATACAGGAAGTTGGCTCGGGTCTTGAGGAGTTGTAGCATTTATTCACCGACAAATAAACTGTTCACACACTGCTACAGCTATGTTCACAGCTATAATGCCATCGACAACCCCACGCTCACCGCCGCCACACACACGCGGTCTGTCGCGCTGTGTGTGACAACGGCGAGCACGAAGCCACCAGCAACGCAAACACACGCGGTCTGTCGGACACTCGTTATTCCCCCCCATTAAACACTGTCCTGTCAGCACTGTTCATGCTGTTAACACCATTAGCTGTTAGCCGCCGACTCAGCCGTCGCCATGTTGAAAGCCGTGTGGAGGCAATCCCTCAATCATAGATTTTCTGAATTTCGAATTTAAAATCTTTAAACTTTAAGATACTCTAATCAAGTATGTGTTCGTCTACTATATGTTTCAGAACCCAGCCCTAGAGAAAGAAGCACGAAGAGTGTTGTCGGTGTTTGATGTTGCTGACGGCAATAAGAACACGTTGCAAGCTTCCCAGCACACGCAGAAAACTGTGCAAAGAATGCAGAGCTAACAACACATGAGGAAAACTGTACAATTATATATTCAGAGTAAATATTTACCAGTGAACCGAAAAAGTAAACACAATATTTGCTAAACCACAGTTCCTATCTTGATCGTATAATACATAGCAAGTTAATTGCACACAGCTTTTCTTCTTCAGTATAATGTGGCACCCTAAAAACAAAAATATAGCACACAGGGAACAAAGGAACAGCACAGAATATAGAAATGCTGCTCAATAACATATTACTTCAGTGGTATGTTACAGTTAGTATTCCTTTCCTCCAGGTCTGAAGCCTGGCTCTGTGGGTCACTGCCAGAGTAATGCACTGACCCCTGAATGCCTCGGCCCATATTATCCTTTTGACTCTCTGCCACGGTGACCGATTACCCATGAAGCGCTCAACTGTGCAGACAGACAGCATGACTGCCAAAGAGAGACAGGCCCAGAGCCATGAGGTCACAATATGCTCCCATACGCTCTGGCAGCAACACAGACACCGTCTCATATTCATACTTAACTGACATTAAATTTAGCACCATCAAATGATGCTATTTGTTTAGGCTTATAGGCATGGCAGCGTACCGTTTTTAAGAGATAGAGACCTTGTTCATGTAGGCTGAATGCAGGATAAAAGCTCCATACACTGTTTTGTTTGTCAGCTGTGGTAACCTTCTCTAAGTTTTAATGTCTTATTCTGTTAATACAGCAATTTCTAAATCTGTTACCTATTCCTTAAATGTCAACAACATGTTGCTACAACGTTTGGCCTTGACAATGGTCAGTACATATTTGGATCAAAGGAATAAAGACACCAAATAAATACATACTTTACAGTAACTGCTAATTTAAAAGACCAATGGGATGGCACAGATAACTCTAAATTAAATAGTGTTCCCATCATGCTCCTCATACTAAATACTGGTTGTTTTCCTGGAAGCTGTAAACAACTATATTTGAAGTAGATTTTCAGTGATTGCACCCTGGATTGCAACCACAGAAGCAGCGTTACATAACCGCATAATGTGGCGATGCAGACAACAACAACAACAGTTTGGCTACAGAGGCTTAAAAAGGCAACTGAATGAATCTGACTGCTTAGCTAACCAAAGGATTTACTTGGCTTTCATCTCTTTTAACCCACCGTCATTAATTAGGCTTTGGCTGCGCTCCAATGTCCATCCAGTCCCAAGCCAGGAGACGGCTGCCTAGAACCACTCCTTGTGGTGAGGACATCCAAGCATGTAGCCAGAAACCCAATCATGAATAGGCACAGTTTGGTCAAAGTTTGGCAGAGGCCGTCAAAGCAGCTATTCTAAGTCCGGGACATGATTGAACCAGTCAGTCCCCAGCCAAGTTAGAGCCTCGGATGGCATCATTAAGGCAGAAAAAAACAACAGACCATCAAAGCAACATCTTGACCACCCCACTGCGCTTGGCAGATGCACCGCAGTTTACCAAAAGAAAGTTTGCTGTTTGGAAAGTGACTGATTGGATGCGGTGATGTGGTGCCCTGCGTGGCAGAGACGAGCAAAGAAAGAAAGATAGAAAGAAAGGCAAACAGAGAAGGGTGGAGGGGGTGGGGGGGGTGTTTGGTCAACACCAGTAATGCCAGAGACACTAACAAAGAGGGAAAGGCAGAGTCTCCTTGTAGTGGAGGCTAGAGGTTCGCAGCGGGCTTACTCATTAACCAGCCGACCGACCAGTTAAACACAATGGATGCTGCTCAGATTTGGTGTGATACATGTCAAGCTGGATCTGGTGTGTGTGGCCTGGGAGTGTGATGTTACAGGAGGTAAATTCAGGTCACTCAGGCGTCAGAGCACCCACATACGTCACGCGAAATGGCTAACCTATGGCTCGATCCCAATGCACGATGGGGATTTTTTTTTTCAGCTGGTGGATAACATATCATTTCACATTTTTGTATCTTAAAAAGAAATTCGGGGAAAGAAAGGCTAAGATTTAGTGAGCAAAGATTGGTTGATTAAATATTGCGTAGCTCTCACCTAACCAAATCTGACTGTATCAGAGTGTGTAGATGCCATGCTTGTTAAGTCAATGAAAGAAATTTGGCTTCATATTATCAGCCAATAATTTATCCCCTATAATTCCATTATCGGAATGATACAAAATAATTAGGGATTTCAATCGATTAAAATAGTTAATAGCGATTAATCGCAAATTGAGCGGAGATTTGTCAAGTATTTAATACTCTTATCAACATGGGAGTGGACAAATATTCTTTATGCAAATATGTATTTATAAATTATTGGAAATCAATTAAAAACACAGAACAATGACAAATATTGTCCAGAAACCCTCACAGGTACTGCATTTAGCATACAAATATGCTCAAATCATAACTGATAATAACTCAAGCCCAGGCTAACGTCAGGCAGCTGAGAACTGCTCAGGTTCTTCCCGAACTCCTAGATATTGTTGTCAAAAGTAACATTACATAGAAAGTAAAGGTAAAAGAGCTATAACTTTGTGATTTCTTACAAATATGAAAACTAAGAGGCACACAACATTTGATTGTCTGTGGAAAGCACATCACACAAATCTATATGGATGGAAATGCTTTGAAAGATAAGCTTAATAGTCTGGGAGACAAAGCCTTTGTTTTTTGTTTTTTTATCCATATACACCTCCATTTGACATGCCTATCCAAATATAAATTAAGCATCTGGCCCTCATGGTAATGCAGGTGCAAAGGTTGTCAAAGAGACAGAATACAAAAGAGTCAGAGAGAGGATGAAGAATATAGATTAGGGAGGCAAATGGAGGGCAACACCGCGGGAGAAGCTTTGCCCCTGAAAGACACCCAGGGCGGGAATTCAATCATCTAAAGGCTAAAACAGTTCAGAAACTCTCCTGTGATTCAAATCCTGTTACGAATACACACCCCCAAAAACAGGCCAACGCAGCAAGCATGCAAATACATACGCTCACACACACACACACAAGCGGGGAGGTCTTTCCCTGGCATCTCTCTAACCTCTGTCAAATGAGGACAGCATAGGGGTTGTTACTACGAACTCAGCTGGCACAGCTTACAGAAGGCACACACACACACACACGCACACACACACGCACACACACACACGCACACACACACACAGTTCTAACTGAATGGTGGTGAAGCTTTAACAAAGCTGCCAAGATAAAGAGAGGATAGCTCAAGGCAGACAAACACATACCCACAACAACAGAGGGTAACTGAATTGTAATTAATCCTCAAAGATGTATTCATGAACATAATATACCACATTCCATTAAAAGCTAGAATTGCACTTGGAGAGTGCAGACCTCCGCCAACGCGTGACTTTAAAAAACAGATCACAGCTCACAGCTGGCGGTACCGTGAGTGGTCGGCTTATTATTAACACGGTGTGTTTCCGTGTAACGTAGCCTTGTTATTTCTGTATAAAGTTACACTACAATGTCTCTCATCCCGTCATCTACCGCTTTTTCTTCTCGACGCGGACGGACATCTGCACACACATCCACACACATATCTCTCTGCTCTCAGAAGGAGGCGGGGTCACGAATCGTCAGTTACACTGCGCATGTGTTATGCCCTGTGGTTTTAATGCTCAGGCTGATTGGAATCCTTAAAAAAAATCCTGAATCCGGATCATGATCCGGATCGCCACCAAAATCTAATGGATTGTTCATTGTGCTACACCCCACCCCTCCAAAACATTCCATTGAAATCCATCGCAGACTTTTGGAGTAATCTTGCTAACAGACAAACAAACAAACAAACCATCGCCGGTGAAAACATTACCTCCTTCCTAGGCCTTCGGCCTTGGCGGAGGTAATGAAGAGTTATAATGGGAAAACAATGCATCAATACATCCTGAAATCTAATCCTAATAGCAATTGATTCTTTTTATTCAGTCTCGTCAACTTTACATCAGGAAATCTTGGTCAAAACGTCTTTCAAGAAAATGTTATATAACAAGACTCGGTCAAAAACGAGTATATGTCTGGACTGTGTTTGGTCAGTCTGTGAATTTGTGGCTAAATTATTACATAAATAGTCAGTGGTCGTGTCTATAATGTTAAATCCAGCAGGAATGCACCTGATTAGTCCCTTTTTTTCTGCTCGCCGTTTCAAACAGGAAACAACATGGTGGCCTGCTCATAAACTTTATGTTATTCGGTCTAAACAATCCACCGAAATCTACTTCTGAAAACATTTAAGGCGAGACATAGGCTATGCCACTGCTCAATGTCCTTTTCCTTTTAGAACTAGATCGCCTAGTTTGACAGCTTAGTCCAAATTTCGTGAACCGGGCTCATTTGCATAACGTTGAGATTTTTCAACGTTATGCAAATACAGACCCTCTCCAATTCGATACTCCCACCATGCACTGGGCGACTGTTTCTCCTGCTCTCCAGAGGAAATGAATGGAAAGCATTGAGACGCCCACCAGATCTGGTGGAAATGCGCCGATAGAGGTGCACTCGAGCCTGTGAGTGGAACCGCTTACACGCCCCCCTGAAAACGAAAACGTAACGTAAACAAAGGACTGTTTCCGCCTTTTCATTTTGAAAGAGCAACGGCCAATGAGGAAACTCCAACACTATGCTACACAATCGAGCAACTTCATCACTCAGTGATCGACTTCTGCGTTCCTAGGGGCTGGCCCTCTGCGGTCCAGCCAAAACAGTTATTCAAATAAAGATGTATTATTTTAGTAAGAGTACAATTATCTGCCAGTGAAGCAAGATACTGTAATTTAATGACAATATTTATTTATATATATATATATTCTTTCAATGAAGAAACATTCTCCAGTTCTGATATAACTGATGCTATTGCAGCAGCTACGCTAACCTCTTCAGGAGCCGTCATTGTTGTTTAGAACGAACAGTCGTCTCTCTGTGTCGTCTCACACACACTTAACCGACGCCTGTAGCTGCCAGTAGCCCCTCACAGGACATTGATTGGTCCAGACGCACACTCATTTTCTTGTGCATCTCTTGATCCTTATTCATCTTAAATAGGAATATAAACGTCATCATGGGTCAGGTCATGAGCAGATGCACAAGGCCGCATCGACACAGGAGAAAGAGCAGTTAATAGAGATGGCCTGTTTAAAGCTATGAATGCAGAGATAATAACGGACAGTGATTGCTTTTACTTTACATTCTCAAGTAGTTTTCTCAAATACATATTGCAGGACTGAAGGGAATGCACATTCATCATTGAGGAAAGCAAATCAATTTTACATCAGAGCAAAGCCAGATTAAATGAACGAGTCTGCCAACTTCACCACAGTCATGCCAGCGCATTTCTGCAAAAGTCATTTTCTTTTTAATTAAAATTCATACTGATTTGCACTACATAAAGTTGTACAACGCCAGGATATGAATGATTAGTTACCTATGTGGTTATACAAGCTGCCTGGTGCTTGTTGCACAACATTTAATAAATGTAACCTGTGGATCTGCAGTGCAGGATGACATTTTGACAGTTTCCAATCACGGACTGCAGATGAACACATACTGTACTTGCGGCACTCAGACAACTGTGATGGGAATTAACCAGAGTTAATAATGTGAATTTGTGATTTTTAAGGTCACAAACTAATTGCTAGCGTATCGTCCTGCTTTATTTTCAGCGCCACCCCGGAGCGATTCTGCTTTTGCAGTTGGCATTAATGAAACATTCTTGAAACAGGTTTATTACTTGCAGAAGGTCAGGTTTTGTACAGACAGTGCAGTACAGTACAATTTACAGCCACTGTACAGACCGTGGATGTATAAAGAGAACTGAATACAGCGTTGTAGGCGGGCTCCCGTTCATTCCTATGAGAGTTGCTCCGTGGCGCATGAAGCCAAAACTCAACTGCCGAGTGATAAAGTACCCGGATCATCCAGTGATCTTCCGCATCAATTGGGTGCATAGAGCAGGCGCAGTAGCGTTTCCTTTAACCCAGTGTTAATTTCATTAACGAAAACTATGACGAAATATGTTTGTCAACAACTTTTGTTTCCGTGACTAAGACTAGACGATGACGAGATGGCACAAACATGTGATATCGTAGTTATAGTAGATATAGTTTAAAACATACAAAGTTTATCAAAATCTCTCTGTATTTTTGTCACCTTCCACCTTCTCTTCCCCTCTCTCTGTCACTCTCTCTCTGTCTCAAACACACACACACACACAAACACGTGTCTCACACCTCAATCCTGACAATTGTGCTACTATAATGAAAAGAGTTGGTGCTTTGCGGGTCGGGTCAGGTTCGGGTGGTTTAGTAACGCATATCTTTGGCATATCAGATTGGCTCTCATAACGGACCGGTGGGTGCGACTGAATCACGCTTCATTAATGACCTCACTCAGGAGGAACTCGAACTAACTGCAAGCTGCGTTATTAATCATTCTACCTGTGTTT
Source organism: Sebastes umbrosus (assembly GCF_015220745.1). NCBI lineage: Eukaryota > Metazoa > Chordata > Actinopteri > Perciformes > Sebastidae > Sebastes > Sebastes umbrosus. Next base: position 5,026,091 of record NC_051274.1, read on the forward strand.
TTCATCAGATAATGATAAGATTACATTTTATGTAAAATAAATTTGACTAAAATGACAGAAATGTTCAATATAATCTGATGACTAAACAGGACTAACATTAAATAAAAAAAAAAAATAGCTTACAAAATAAGAGAGAAAACATTTTGACTAAAATCAAATGACTTTTTTAAAACTAGACTAAAACTATGAAGGATAAAAATGACTAAAATGTGACAAAATAATTAGCATTTTGGTCTAAGACCAAGGCTAAATCTAAAATAGCTGCCAAAATGAACACTGCTTTAACTCCGCCTCCCAGCCCTCAGTCTGGGGTTCATTCACATGAACAGAGGAAGGGAAATAACTCTGGATCGGCTTTTAGTGCACTTTTAGGACCTAATGATTTAAATAAGGGCTATTAGAGTGTTCATACTGAGAAGTTGATTTTTCCTGAGAAAAAAAAAAAACGTTCCGCTGATTTACAGACGTCTCTTTCCCAATGTAAGTCTATGGGAAAAAGTATTTTTGGGCCTAATGGCATCACGTGACGGACACAGAAATTGTAATTCCACCGTTTGGCCACTACGAAAAATGTGCTCCAAAGCCTGGAGCTCTTCCTGGGGGCGGAGAGACAAGCAGAGCAGCTGTACGACTCAACAGTGAGTACAGTGGACTTCCTTCACCCCACGAACCGGAATACTAACTGTGAGAAACAAAGAGGCCATTTTATACTGATAAGTCTCTCAATACAGACACTCTAATGTCATGTGGCCATTTGTGGTCAACACAGTGGTTATCAGCAGTCTGAACCCTGCCCTGCATCATCTCTGTTTCACACAAACACACACACACACACACACACACACACACACACACACACACACACACACACAGTGTTTGTGAATGGAAATGTGGGGCCATTGTGTGTCTCTTTAAAGAAAGAGAGCCATTGTTGTACACGACTTTAACCCCCCCCCCCTGGCTTCCTTCCTTCCTTCCCTCTCTCTCATTCTCCTCTTGTCATCTACTACTTGTCATGGTTATGCTGATGCACTGCTGTTGGTGCTACTTCTCATTGGTTTGTTGAAATTCAAGTGCACCCTGCCTCGCAACCCTGTTATGAAGAAAAGCAATGCTTCCTTAATAACTACTGGATAATGTGATAATTTGCATGCAGAATAAAGAGTCAGTAATTATGAATCAGTTGTGACAAGGTGGCGTTTTCTGTTAACGTGGGGTGAGGTGATGTCTCTGTCTCCCTTCACACCGCCTTCTACTTGTATTACACCCTGCTACTGTATGCATAACCAACATGGTTTGGAGCAGAACAGCCTTTCAAACATATAAGACAAATGCAATTTCCATCCAGTTAAGATAAATTACTACACTTTGATTGATACCATCTAAACCGCACTGATGATGGAAAGCCCATCTGGTAGGATTAAATACACTATTATTAGCAGCTTGTATTTGACCCACACCTGAGTTTGCCATATGGTACAGCCTGCCTTATGTATATCCACTATAGACTGTCTCCTTGTTTCAAATCAGATCAATTTACACCCTGCCATTGATTCTATTGGCTGCGGTTCTTCCTGAATGTCTTTAAATATTAGGTTAAATGCTATGTAAGCAGGAAGAAACCAGTTCACTGCTTCCAGCAGCCAACCTGACACTAATCTCTCCAGGCAGTTGGCCCGTCTATAAATGCATTTATTGAGCTTTTCTGTACTTCTGAGTATTAGAAAGTAAATAAAGATAATATAATTTGTCAAAGTTAACGCGATAAAATAACGCGTTAACGCAAATTCCTTTTAATGCCACTAATTTCTTTAACCCATTAACGCAATTTGTAGGTTGTAGCGGGCTCAGTTTTAAAGCATAAGTGAAGATACTGGTATCATATGAAACTAGAAAACCTAATGAATCCATCGGTACCAACCATGTCGTACTTGTTCGCTTGTCGCGAAGGAGGATAAATAACGCTCCAAACTTGTGCTAAATTTCGATGAGGCAAAACCGGCATGGCCATTTTCAGAGGGGTCCCTTGACCTCTGACCTCAAGATGTGTGAATGAAAATGGGTTCTATGGGTACCCACGAGTCTCCAATTTACAGACATGCCCACTTTATGATGATCATATGCAGTTTGGGGCAAGACATAGTCAAGTCAGCACACTGACACACTGACAATTGTTGTTACCTGTTGGGCTGCAGTTTGCCATGTTGTGAGTTGAGCATATTTTTTATGCTAAATGCAATACCTGTGAGGGTTTCTGGACAATATTTGTCATTGTTTTGTGTTGTTAATTGATTTCCAATAATACATATATACATACATTTGCATAAAGCAGCATATTTGTCCACACCCATATTGAAAAATGTATTAAATATTTGACAAATCTCCCTTTAAGGTACATTTTGAACAGATAAAAAAAATGTGTGATTAATTTGCGATTAATCACAATTAACTATGGACAATCATGCGATTAATCACTATAAAATATTTTAATCAATTGACAGCCCTAAATATAACCAATCAATATTAGATAGAGTTGTAATAATGATGATGGTGGCATAATAAAGAGCATCAATAAAACAATATCAGTAAACAAAAATAATGACTAAATTAAAAATAATATTGCTTGAAATCAAGTACTTAAATGGGAGTTACAGGGATTCATTCTGGGTTGACTTTTAAGTTTTGATATTGAATACTGCATTGATTTAAATACTGGATTGAACTCATTAAATAGGATTGCAGGCTGCCCTCCTCTAACTGGCTGTATGGGTAATAACATGGGGAAAGTGTTGAAATATAGCACTGGCTAAATACCATCCGGTCCAGTGCAAAAAAAAACAAAACTGGTTAAAATACCGTCTGATCAAGTGCAAAAAAACAAAAACTGGGTAAAATGCTGCAGGTCAAGCGCAAGAAAATAAAAACAGTGTTAACTGTATTTCATACAGCTATGGTGTCTAGTCTCGTCCTGCTCCTTAGGTTACATGATTTATTTTCAACAACATTCAGTTATGATTTCCTGTTTTATTTTGTGTTACTTACCTCTCCTCTCATTTCAGATACTTCACTTCCTGCCCTTGTGTGTGAGATTACCTACCCCCCCTCCCCGATTGGTTTCACCTGCACCTAATTATCCTCACCTGCTGCTAATTAGCCTCACCTCCCCAGTGTATTTAGTCTGTGTGTTTCCCTGTCTCTGTGCCAGTTTGCCTTTTTCTCCTGAGTCAAGCATCCCAGACATTTCTAGTGTTGCTGCTTTTTCTGAACTCAGTCTGTTTTTCCCAGACCATGTTTTTTGCCTTATCTAACACAGGTTAGACCTGTGTACTGAACCTGTTTATTGCACCTGCCCTGCTCTGAGTCGTGCTGTTGAGTCTTGTTTTTGCTCTGTGGGTTTTACCGGTCCTAATAAATGGCTGCAGGTTTCAAACTCAGCACTGATCCTGAAGCAGCATTAGAAGCAGCAGCATCAGATGCCTTAATGAATATTACATCAAAGGCAAAGATGTTACATCCTGCCTTATTATCACCTCAGTATCAACCTTCAGAAACCCTACTTTCAGTACTGTAGTAGTATGTCTTATTTAGACATTTAATCTGGTTATGAGTATTTGAATCTAAAGTTTCTTTCAACAATTTAAAATATCTGTCTATAGGGTAAGATGTGTATGTAAGACGAAGAATTTAATGAGACCTAGATAGTACTGTGATAGTGAAACTGCATTGGAAATGAGACAAATCATCTCTTTGATCTACGAATTCTGTGCTCGATGCACAGCTAACAACCAAGGTAGATAGATAGAGAGAGAACAACAGTGACACAGACAAATCATGTGAAAATGGTTTGACACTAAAACATTTGCAGCTCAACTTCACACCTCTGTCTCAAGCTGTGACTTTGTAAAATCCTTGCAGCGCTGCAAAGGTCTACTCACACTCTTTCATCATGCCGATGTCAATGCAGCGTTTGAGACGACAGGCCTGGCAGTGACGCCGGTTGTCCTTGGTGATGGTGCAGCTCCCGTTGAATGGACAGGTGAAGGCGGCTTTACGCTTCATACTGCGCCTGTAGGAGAGCAAATCCATTACTCATCATTTAGCATCGTTCATTCTCCGTGCTAGTTAAAATATCCCACTGCATATTGATGATAAAGCACAGGGCTCCTACACATTTTCCATTTCAAAATTCCATACTTTTCCAGCCTCAACTTTCGACCAAAATGAGGATCAGTCCAAATTGCAAGGGTCCGCTTGTATCTGTCAGCCTGCAGTTTTTGGTTACTTTTTACATTATTGTTATTTTGCTCATAATGAATAGTTAGCCCACATTTCGCTGCCCTTGCCAAAGTGCTGGCCCAGGCTGTGATGTACAGGCGTACAGGCACACGCCATAGCCTACTTCTTGCCTCGCTTTCGAGAACATCAAGCTCGCTCTAGCCCGCGCTCTCTCACACAGTAGTAAATAATTTGGCTGCTCCGGCTGCTCCAAATGCCACGAAAAACACTCAGCTGCTTGTATGATCAATTTACTCTGAATTTTATAGTTTCGAAAAAAAAGTAGGGGCAATAGTCTGGAAACAAAAATGTTTTTCCATACTCTCTTTTCTTTTTTTTTCAACTTATCCAGACCTGGAAATTACTTAATTCAAATTCCATACTTTTCTATACAGCGTAGTAACCCTGAAAAGCAACTTTCATCTGAAGGACTTTTTAGTTAAAGTTAAAATGCATGCTCCTTTGAAGGAATATTTTATATACAGCACCATAAGTTTTAGGAACCCAGCCTCACAGCCTAAGTAATGCACTGCCCAATTTATATATGTATAGTATATATATTTTACATAAACATTTTTAATGATAATGACTACCGGTAATTAAATTCTACCTGAACCAGCTCATTCCATTCATTATAGAAATCCCTGCTTGTTTAAAGGGATGGCGTCTTCTCCCTTCGGCTGAAGGGATTTAAGGGATTTCAATTAATTACAATACATCATTAGTGAATCCTATTTAGAGTCCTTAATGTATGAAAAAGTATGTGTGTGTGTGAGTGAATGAGAGAGAGAAAAAACAGAGGGATCGTGGACTCCATTACTCCATTGAATAATGTATATTGTTTATGCAGCCATAACATCAAACACAGTGTATACTGACATCTAAAATAACTACGGAAATTCATATACAAAAAAACGACACATTTGATGCCCAATAAAAAGCACATGAGGATGCATGCTGATAACACCTCCTTCACATGGAAAGGCAGCTAATAACGCCTCACAACGGAGACGCATTCACTTAAAAAACTCACAGAACACAGAAATCTAAACAGACAACACAAAACACATGATTCTCAACTCAGGGCGAGCAGCACCCACCTGAAGAATCCCTTGCAGCCCTCGCAGGTCATGGCGTTGAAGTGGAAGCCGGTGGCCTTGTCACCGCACACGCCACAGATCCGCGGGGCGTTGCGGTCAAACTCATCCGGTCCGACCACCGACGTCGTCACCGTCATGGGCTCCATCACTGCCGAGAAAAAGGACAAAAGAGAGAAGGGATTAGAGCGTTTGACACTGCTCGCCTGCTCGTTGTTTACGATTGAAACGCGAAAAAGATATTAAAAAAAAAAGGTGAGGAATGTTTGCATCCGTGAATTTTCACCAACCTCGCCCAAAAGCTCCAAAATCAGTTTGTTTCCTCTGCCTGTGTGTTGTGTAGGAGTGTTTGAGTGTGTGTTTGATGAGGAGGTGTGTGTTTTCCTCTCTTATACAAACAGGTGTCAGGCTATTAGCATATTCAGCAAAAGGCATCGACGGCCACGCTCACAGCTATTGGCTGAATGACTCAGCAGACACAGGCACACACACACATGCATACACAAAATATTAAGAATCGTGAAATTATAATGTTAATGGGAAAAGAGAATTAATGACAGAAAGAGGGCTGTTTGCCAAAGGCTAAACAAATGACGGATACATTTAATACTGCCAAGATGAAAGTGCTCATTTTTCCACACTCCACACCATCTGGCCGTCCCTTATGAAATAAACAGCAGTAGAGTAACACACACCGACGGGCCAACTTTGAGCAAACTAATCCATGTCAGTCTGTACAGAAAGATCCTCTGTGTTTGAAGTCTGATTGAAGTGATGAGGAGACTTTAAGGAGGTCAAAAAAGGAGAGGGGAGAAATGATGAATATATTGTAGGTTTGATCAGTGGGTTCAAGTGTTGACCTGTGCAGAATGTGTGTAATATGGTCACACAGGACTGACACTCTAGCTGGGTCTTCAATTATATCTTAATGCATATGCTGATGTGACCTCATGAATATGTTTCAGCTGAACTGACCAAACCACATAGACCCTCAGAGACACCCAAGAGACACACAAAAATACAGCAAGTTAATCAGTTAGTTAGTTTTGAATGTACTGACAGTATTTTGTTATTTATACACTATCTTTTATTTATCTACTCAAGATTATTAGATAGTTGATAGTGAAGATACAGGAACAGACAGGAAACGAGGGGCAATAGACATGAGTATTAGGGATGTGCATTTCAAGCAAAATTACTATTCAATAATCATTAGGAACTAGTCAATTATTTTTCGAAAAGGCTCCCCCTCAATTTTTTATAGTTGAATGACTATTAAAAAAAAACGAAAATAATGACCCATCACTTATGGGTATGATATGCACTATTCAGCTACCAGGATGCCCTATTTTTATTTTATCTTATTTGTATTTGTTTTATCATTTTTGACTGAATAATGCTTATGAGGGAACATAAGACAAAACGTGAGCAGGTGCTTATTGTACTTTTCAAGGTTCAAGGTTAGTTTATTGTTATCGTACAACACAGGGTTGCAAAACAAGTTGTAGTCCTTTTATGCAACACAAGAAAAAAACCGAAACAAAACAAAAACTATTGGGTTTTTTTATGATTTAGTTGGGAGGATGCGTTGAGGAGTCTCACAGCTTGAGGAAAGAAGCTGCTGTGGTGTTACGACGGCAGATACTTCTGTACCTCTTGCCGGACAGCAGCAGGGTGAACAGGCTGTTGCTGGGTTCGGTATTATCTTTTAATATCCTTTGGGCTGCGCAGGGACCTCACCTCACCAATATCACTGATGACAGATGGGTACCAATGACGATACATTTGTTTATGGGTGTTAAAAACACTATATTATGTTTAACTACCATTAATATTCATTTAAAAAAAGGCACAATAAAGTGGCTTCTCTATGTCCCTAATATGATGTCATTTCTGTGAAAAGAAGTTTTTATTGCAGGAAAAAAAAAAACATGAGAGTGAAAGTAACGCTGGTTGTTTTGATAGGAGGAACAGAGGGATTACTTAAAAATGAGTAATGGCTTTATTGGTTTGGTTTTATGCTCACTCCAACTACAGGATGAGGTCATAATTGAAAATCCACGGTTTTCCACAATGTGACAGTTGGCTTAAATTCAGACTTCAGTTCAATTATTTATATATATATATTTATTTATTTATTTATTTTTTCTGACACCAGGGAACAGTGAACAAAATGTAATAACATATACCAATAAAAAAATCTGAAAGGTGCTGAATGGAAATTAGTTTGAATTAGAGATACACGATTTTGAAAAAATATCTAGTTGGGGTTATTTTTGACTGATATTGCAGTTGTGATATGATTTGCAATATTCAAATGAATAATATTTTTGACATCATTATTCACATTTCCATTGAAAAACATCTTGAATTGATTACGGTGTGATTTTTGCAGGGATCTCTACCAAACAAAGATGTCTGTAGAATATGATGTGTAGGCCGAGACATCTTTGCAGCACCACAATATTTAATTTTAAATGGTATTTTGACACACATTTCGTCTTCAACAAATATTGCGCCTCCTGTGATTTGAAAATTGCAGTAGGCCATATTGAGATTTCAATAAAGTTTTGATTAATTATGCAGCCCTACTTTGAGTCAAGGAAAAGGTCTGAGGGTGAAAGAAAGAGGGAAAGTCAAAACAAAAAACTGCAGAAGATACCAGGAAAAGACTTAAAATATAACATGGAAATGTCCAATGCAACAAACACATGGTTAGTAGGTTTGCTTAAACGGAGTGATCCGAGTCTGTCGACAAACACTGAGGAGAAATGCTATGTGTGACAGAAGGAGAGGTCATTTGAGGGGAAGACATCCAAATGAGGACAAAGAGAGGAGGGGGTGCATGCAACGAACTTAGGCCCAGCGTGGAGGAACGGTCACGTGGCTGCAGAATATAGCCTGTGGGGAGTTGACGTGCATAGAAGTAGGACTCGGACAGTGTCAAACAAGGACAAAGAGGTAAGAGGAATTGGCGCGGCGGAGCGGCGGATGGCAAGAGAGAAATAATGAAAGAGGGGAGGCAGGTGAGGGCACAAGTGAAGGATGGAGACAAACATTGTCAGACTCCATTAGCTCTCATTACATGTTGGCTAGTTGGAGCTTCGGCACTGGTTCCCAGGAAAACACACTAATGCACGAGCCATGAGCTATACTGACTGTGAAGCATCAGTGCCATTACCCAGAACGCACCACACCGGGGAAAGCAGGACACGCAACAACACACTTCAATGTAGGTGGATGCGTGTTGACCATTTTTGCTGTATGTTTGTGAGTGTGTATGTGAGTGTGTATGTGGTTCACGTGCAAGCTCGGGGGCTTGTCTCATTCACAAACACATGAGTGATTTCATGTCCCAGTGTGTGTTGGGAGTGGGTGGGTGAGGAGCACGTTGACAGACACAAAAACAACACACACACCATTAGTCAACATGTCACAAAAACAGCTTTTTTTCTGATGCAGCAACAGGTGAATAATGAAATAGACGGAGAGGGCGAAATGGAGAGTCGGCGTGTCAAACATCTAAACAGATCTGCAAAAACACCGCCAAAAAACAAGCCTCGGTTTCATTAGTGGTGCTGAATAACAACAGTACGAGCGGGATCCAGGTCTGTGATTAACAACTCCTGTCAGTCTTTTATACCCTTTATGTGCTTTCTCTCACTGGTTTCTCATTTGTCACGCTGCTTTGATAATTAGCATTTTTATTTATTTATAGTCAGCATGATTAGTTGGTAAAGAAAAGGGGGCTGACTTCTTAGCTTCCAGACTGACAGGTAATTCCATCTATCCCTTTCTCTCTCTCGCTACCTCTTTAACAACCCGTGTTCTGTTTTCTCATGTATATACTTGTTTCTACCCATGCCTACTTTAAGAGAACAAATCACAGCACCTTCATCATCACCACCATCGTCTTCTTTTTTTTTTAAGAAGCAGCAGTCAGGTACGGGGTTGGAAATTAACTTTTTTGTCTACCTGCCCCTGTGGCTAGTGGATTCCAAACTCTACCAGCCACTCAATAGATTCACATTGTTTTTTTGGCTGGTGAGTGAAGCATATCTAGCAGCCACTTGCATATTTTACCAGCATTTGGCTGGTGGCTGGTGCTAACTTCCAACCCTGGTCAGTTATAGGGGTGTAAGAAGACATCGATACACAAGAGTATTGTGTTGTTATGCTCCAAAACGCCATTCTGTCTTTCAGAGGTTGTAGCGGGCAGTTTTAAAGCTGGAGTTAAGATACTGGCAGCATATAAAACTAGAAAACCTAAGGAATCGATTGGTACCAATCATGTCGCAAAGGAGGCCAAATAATGCTCAAAATTTACACTACATTTTGGCCTGACACGGCCATTTTCAAATGGGTCCTTTGACCTCACACCTCAAGATATGGGAATGAAAATATGGTCTATGGGTACCCGCATGAGTCTCTCTTTTACAAACATGCCCACTTTATCCAAATTCAATGCCGTTTTTGGCAAAAACCATGCAATATTTTTGAATGAAGCATAAATGTGTTATTTTCGTTTATTCTAAAAATGATGTGTTTGAATATTTCTGCATACTGAGGTCTCTAAAGTGTCTTGGCATTGCATAAATTGGGTATGACTGGAAAGATCCACGTAGTAATTATTTTCTTTACTCTGATTTTATACAGATTCTTGCCGACACACAGCCCTAGTCAGGTATGGAAATATGGTGTATGTGATCATCACAGAGAAGGGGAGAGTGTAATGATTTATTTATGTCACATACTTTTGATTAGATTGTTTTCATTATTTGGCGATATTGTAGTTGAACAGTCACCTCTAAACGTGTTATAGAAGAGGAGGGGATTAATTCATCCAAGCGTTAGAACTAGAGATGTCCCGAGCTAATCCTAAAGATTGATATCTGAGACAATCTCACTAAACCCAAGTTGTGCTGGTTATTTCTATTAGTTTATTCAATTTTCATGTTTATTTGGATGCTTAGGTACCAGTTAACATGACATCCATGCCAACAAAACAAATTGAATTGAATTGGGAGAGACAAGAGAGGCAGTGTTGCCGGACAAAACAGACCTCAGCCGTGTATAATGGATTCTTCATGGATCCATTTTCATTAAAAGTGTGTGTGTGTGTCGACACTGGAGAACTGATTTATTAAACGTGGTACACAGCCAAGGTCAGATCATCTCTGTGTATGAAGAAGACAACAAGATACCCTATAAGCATTAACAGGTTCATACACAGAGCTAATCATTATTGTAGTATTACTTTTACGCTTTCCCCCCCCATGGCATAATTAAGAGCACAATCGGTAAGAGATACCAGTAATTCATTATAACTACATGACATTCTTTGCTTGTTTATGAAGGCAAACGTCACGGTTTGGAAACTATACAAAACATTCAATGATGTTTATCCATCTATACTCTCTTCAAAGCCACCAGACTCCATTGACAAAAACAGTAATTTTACCTCACAGAACACGGGAGTTGTTGTTGTACCGCTACCTGGAGCGTTAGTTTGTTGAATCTCACCAAAGTCACCCAATAACAAACAAACGACCGAGGTCTGCGAGTTAAGATTACTGTTTTTGTCAAAGGAGTCTGGTGGCTTCGAAGGGAGCATAGATAATGGCTCCAGTTCCCTGTTGGAAAGGTCTGTCTGATGCCAAGATAAAGTGGTGAAAATATTCTAAATATAGTGTACACTTAAACCGATATTGATTTTTTTTTAGGTGAGCCTTTCTCTTAGGTGGCTATAATATGTTTTGCTGCAACCTCTTACTGTACAACACCATTTCAAAATATCCTAACTATCCCTTTAAACATCTAGTACTATTTCTGGTTAATGCAGGAGAGTAGTTCCATCACTGTGGAAATTTAACAATGACTTTGTACCTTAGTCATGCATTTTTACACATTGTACTTTTTTTTAGATTATTATTTTAAAGGTATCTTTATTTAGATATTACATAGGCAGATAAGAAAAGAAATATGTGATATGATAGTTCTTTTACAGACCTATCCGAACTACTATCAGGTCATACAAATGCATGGTTTAAATGTCAGGACATAGATTGTGTTGTTTTGTGGGTCCCTGCGTTCATATACTATATATTCTTGGGTCATGGTTAGACAGCTGACCGTCCCAGGATGTTTTGTTTATAATATACAAGTGGAACTGTGTTGTTGTTGTCCAGCCAGCCCACCGCTGTTCACCTCGTATCCCCCCGTTACAGCCTTGTGACTGCTATCACTCGCTGCACCTACTGTCCTCGCTGGTGTTGACACAATAACAAAATCCAATGCTACGTCAATAGTGTTGCGAAAGACTGAATCCTGAAAACAGACTTTTGCAGACTTTCAGAGTTTTTACCTACTTTGACTAAATGAATTGCACAAGATTAATTTCCACTTCAAAGTCCTGTCCTGAGGGTGTATATGTGCTGACTGGAAAACAGAACAGGATTAAATACACAAAGTCTGGATCGAAGACGTGTACTACAACATTTGGAATCAAATTACTCAAAACCATAACAAAAGCATCAAACACTCCTAATTTTTAACAGGACACCAGTCCATTGCACTGCAGTAGTATTCAATTTTTAGCTACGAAACACTACTCAGTAGACCTGTCACAATATTTACTATATCGATTTATCGTACGATATATGGACATGACCTCAATCATTTTTTGCTGACCTACATAATGCCCGTTGTGTTTACATGCGTGTTTGTTTACATAAGAATGTCACCAACATGATGCCAGAATAAACAGCAGGGTTTTCCCTACCATTAAAAGACATGGGGCATCGACCAACAAAATGAGTTATCGTGACAGGCCTAGGCAACAACAGTTGTTGCATCCTTGCCTGTCATCCATTCCAAAATATCTCTGTTTCATCTCTCTTTCTTTCTTCTCTTTATGTTTCACTTTGCTGTTCTTCTCTCCATCCCTTTTCACTAATCTCACTCTCCATCCTCTATAAACTGTAAACACACTGGTCCATGCTGCTTCTGAGAGCGATGCAGAGTCGGCTACAAGTGCCATCTAATGTCAACAGATGAAACATTTAGTGAGGGGGATTATCAAGCCGGATTACAGCAGAGCCCGCTCTGTCTGTTTTCTGCTGATGCTGATGTTATTTCCCTCTGTGAAGCGGTAGAGCAGTACACAGCAGCCGAGTGCCATCTCGTCGTGTTAAAATTCATAAACCCCCTCATAGCGTGCAAACATTTGGTCCCATGAGGCAGACCATTTAGACCCCGTCACCACGCAGTGTGCGAAGGAAACATTCACTGAAGGATATTTGGCATTACTTACCGAAGGAGAATAGTTAGTTTTTCTGTTTCCACACAGATGACATGAGTATTTTACAGCTAAGTCTGTTTAAAAGCAGTGAAGCCATTCAGCGCTCAAACGTAATTACAGCATTATATTATATTACTATTGTAGGACCAGCCTGTAATGGCCAATACAATGCGCCGGTACATCAGGTTAGTGAAGGGGTGCATGGTAAAAACATGTTTTTTGGGGAAGGGGGTTCTTTAGTGAAAGTTTAGTGAAAACTGGCATAAAAAATAAGATCTACAATTTCCCACTTCACATTAAAGGGATAGTTTGGTGTTTTGAAGTGGGGTTGTATGAGGTACAGTCAGTGTATTACCTACAGTAGATGACGGTCGGCACGCCCCCAGTTTGGAGAAACAGGCAGAAGTACTGACACGGAAGCAAAGCAATGTACTGCTGTGGAAGGGGGGAAAGGCAGCAGCAAAACATATCATAGCCACCTAAACCTCCTAAATATCTGTTTAAGTGTACGCTATATTTAGAATATTTTCTGACGTGGAACTGAACTGAAAGTGAAACGTATCTATACTATTTCTCTCAAGTGATTGTGGTGGCTTTGGAGAGAGCATAGATACATTTCACTTTCAGTTCAGTTCCCCGTCGGAAAGGGCTGTCTGACGGCAAGATAAAGCGGTGAAAATATTCTAAATGTAGCGTACACTTAAACTGGTATTGAGTTTTTTAGGTGGGCCTTTCTTTTAGATGGTTAAAATACATTTTGCTGCTGCCCCCCATCCACAGCAGCCCATTGCTTTGCTCCAGTGTTGGTACTCCTGTCTGTTTCTCCAAATTGTGGGCATGCTGACCGTCATCTACTGTAGGTAATAATAACACCGACTATGGATAAGTACCTCATACAACCCCACCTCAAAACACCTGAACTATCCCTTTAATGACAGTAACAAAGGTGGATTTAACTTTGCTTTTACTGCCTGTAATTATGCAAATATTGGTCAACAAACAATATATTACAATTATTCAAAGAAGACATAAGGTATGAGGGAGAAAAAAACACCAAATCTCTAACAATCTCTGTGTCTCTCTGCCCCCCTCCCCCTAATTGCCAATAATAAAGCTTGACAATAAGCTTGACCCCCCCTACTGCATCAACAAGTACTCTACCAATGTAGTCTAATCCCACCCGGTCCAGTGTACAACAGTGTAGAAAATGGTTGTACCTCTTTCAAAAGCTTCATGTCGGTCTTGTGACTTTTCTGTCTGCTTTTCTTTTCTCTTCCACTCCAGCCCCTTCTGTGCCCCTCGGAGGCCAGTCAAACTTCTGTGCTGCGTTTGTTTGGCTTCCCTCCTATCATAAATCTAATGTTCCAGTTTGCAAAACCTATACAGCCCATGAGCTGCTAAAACAACAAGACCACCTGACCGGGGAGGAAGAAGGAGGAACATATCACATGCTATATACATAGTATATATTAGTATGTACTCTACAATATACAGTATATATTATGCAATAAACTTTGAATCCCACCTTGTGTCTGTGTGTGTGTGTGTGTTACTGTGTGTGAGGCTGCTCTGTTAAACGGAGCATGAGGTGGACTCAATGTATTGATTAACCTGCACCAGTACCATCAAATATCATCACCATGATTGAGCATTTTGTCACTACAACACTGAGACCGAGGCCCGATAATTAATGAGCGTCTGGTTGGCCTTTACCTGAATGTGCTGCTTACACAATCTGAGAAAGAAATCACAGATAAAACTGATCACTGTGGATAGTTGTTGAGAAGAAAAGCGTTCACGTTGCTGAACAACAAATTGGATAAGGTCAGCATGGCGTGGGCTGTATTTCAATGTCTAAAATGGTTTTGACCCTTTCTACTTTATCTCAATAACTGCTAAGAAAAAATGGTCTTGAATGTAGGAGGGAGGTTTGTGTACAGAAACACTACATGCCACATCCCCTTTTTATAATAAATATACCCCATATGGGAACATTTCTATTGTTGATGTAGTATTGAACTGTATTTCAGTACAATTATGTCAGAAGTCAAAACGCAAATTTGTTTTAATTTCTTTAACGCATTAACGCAACCAATATTTCGTGGGTTGTAGCGGTCTCAGTTTTAGAAGCTAGGGTGAAGACACTGGCATCATATGAAACTAGAAAACCTAAAGAATCCATTGTTACCAATCATGTCATACTAGCTTGCTTGTCGCGAAGAGGGCTAAATATTGCTGTAAATTTACGCTAAATTTTGGCGAGGAAAAACTAGCATGGCCTCAAGACATGTGATTGAAAATGGGTTCTATGGGTACCCACGAGTCTCCCCTTTACAGACATGCCCACTTTTTATGCTAAATGCAGTACCTGTGAGGGTTTCTGGACAATATTTGTTATTGTTTTGGTTTGTTAATTGATTTCCAATAATAAATATATACATACATTTGCATAAAGCTGCATATTTGTCCACTCCCATGTTGATAAGAGTATTAAATACTTGACAAATCTCGCTTTAAGGTACATTTTGAACAGATTAAAAATGTGTGATTAATTTGCGATTCTTGCGATTAAATATTCAAATTAATTGACAGCCCTACTTTAAACTCTTGTAGCATATTTGCCCACTCCCATGTTGATACTGAAAGAGGATTAAATACTTGACAAATCTCCCTTTAAGGTACATTTTGAACAGATAAAAAATGTGTGATTAATTTGCAATCAATCGCGATTAAATATTTGAATCAATTGACAGCTTTACTTTAAACTCTTGTATCATAAATCCACTGAGAGAATGTTTAGCCTTCTTGTTTTGACTGGTGCCCTTCAGGTCACATGTTTACAGAGTGGCCAAGTGCTGCTGAAGTGGTTTGAACTTGGCGACGGGGAAGCATTAAAGGTTAAAGAGATTGTCCTTAAACTGAGAGGACCTGAGTTCACACCACCATACCAGCAAGGATCAACACTGCATAAGTGTCCCTGAACTACTACACCCGGACCCCTACCATGCAGCTGCAGGGCTGCTGCTCCGCGGCTGACCCTGACCTCTGACCTCCAACTGGAGGTGGCAGCGATAGAAAAGACAATTTCCCCTCCGGGATCAATAAATCACACCATTGTCTGAAAGAGGAGCCTCTTTGTTTAAATCGCCATCTGCTTACAAAAAAGAAGTTGACTTTTTTTCATCTACACTGACTATGGAAATTTTGTGTTTTGGAATTTTGCAGAGAAGATGCACAACACGACGGTAGAGATGCTTAGTCCAGCAGAAAAAGAGGCCAACTATAAATATACATATATCACAAACAGGGTCTGAAATTCCCTTTTTTTTCCACTGCCTGCCACTGTGGCAGGCAAGTATCTTTTTTGTTCGTCACTCAGATATTTCATCGGACACTTTTGAAATCTACGCGCTAATGTACTTTGCTATTGTCATCTGTAGTGGTTGTTTGCTTAAAAACACAATTCAAATAATTAGGAAATAAATGACTTTCTATTTAAATATTTGCTTTGATAAAATAAAAATCTTGGCATTAGTAGTTTTGAATATATATTATAAGTTGCTTAGAGCTAGTGTTAGGAGGTTAAACAGGTCATAATTCTCTATTATCTATTTTATTGCTGTGAAAACAACTGGATTTATTCAAGTTTTGCACTAAAATTATGTATATATATATATAATTTTGGTACAAAACTTGAATACATTTATCTGTCCGCCATGGCTTCCAGTCCCAAACAAACTGAAACATGCTACAGCGTGCGTATGGCATTATGTCACAATATTATGTAACAGGAATAGATAGTAACGGAAGCATGAGATGCCAAGGAATCGAACAACTGGGAACCGATTCTCAACGGGGAACCGATTCTCTATTCCCATCCCAAGGGTTTTCCCTGGCCTGCCGATTTGACTGCCAACAATTTACCCGCATTTGGAGGGTGGCGGGTGCTAATTTCAGACCCTGATCACGAATAAATGTTTCTGTTTACAAATTTGATTGAAATGCCACCACTGTGGCTGCAGTGTGAATCAGATCCCACTGATAGATGGATCAAAGCTGGACCTGCTGTGAGGCAACAAGTTGATGAATCAGAGAAGACCACCCACTGCTATTGTATAGGGGTGATGGGAGTCTCGTTCATATGTTCCTACATCATACAGCTTTCACACTGTAAGCCTCTGTTCAAATTAGTAAGAAAACTAGATTTTTTTTTGTCAATTGAAGATTTCCTTGTATTGATTAGATTTTACTGTTGACATTCAGACGCAGAGAGGAGGAGCATTCCTCCCTCAGGCGGGCTGCGCTTCATAAGAATGTCAGGCCGAGTCGGTCGACACAATATTTTTAATTTCCTACAAAAGGTTGTGATACTCTCCCTCTCTCCTTCCACACAGTTCCTCTTCAAAGCTCAGCAGTAACCCAGTACAGCCCAGTCCTGTCCTGTATAAGGCTCAGTATAGGAGGGTACCATAGGAAATGGAATCCGCTGCGTATAGAGGGGTTCACTCTATAGGCGGCACAACAGGGCGCATGGCCTACTTTTATCACCAGCTGCCTCACAGTGGGCCTCACTAACAGCTAACCGCCATAAACTCCAGTCCAGTACAATACAACAAAGCGGCAGCCGGGCCAGAGCTTAACACGCACACACACTAAAAAATTCCACCACTCCGAAACCAAACGGACGCTTCTTATGTTTCCTCACCATGATGTTACACAGAGACTTCAGGCTCAAATACCAGCTCTGGGCTGGACTTGTTTACTGATCCGGACAGTAAAATGAATGGAATCCTGTTTGACCAATAATTTAAACCAGGTATTTGATTCCTGTTTGGCTCCATAAATCCTCATCAAAGGTAAGTTAAGAAATCACAGAGGAGGAGCAGCACCCCAAACAACCTCCTTTTGGTCCAAACCTCAATGTGGGACACAAAGATCAAAGCCAGAGGGTTTTTTTTTCCCTCTGAGTTGGTACTGTACACTACAGTGGGTTATGGGTCCACGGGTATGCTCCCAAAACTGTCCCAAGTCCCTCTAATATCAGGTAGGCTGAACATAACATTCTTATTT
Organism: Sebastes umbrosus; assembly: GCF_015220745.1. NCBI lineage: Eukaryota > Metazoa > Chordata > Actinopteri > Perciformes > Sebastidae > Sebastes > Sebastes umbrosus. The sequence continues at coordinate 5,043,833 of NC_051274.1, forward strand.
TGGATTTGGTGTCATCTAGTTTGTATCAGTAAATCAGTTAGTTTGTAAATAACAGGAACACCTCTCTGTATTACGCACCACAAACCACATCCTCCAACACCTCTCTAGAAAACAGTTTCAACAGGCACTGAACATTCGTGAAGGCACACGGGACTGTTGTGTCAGACTGCGTCAGTTTCAGCTAGTCAACCTAATAAACTGGCAGCTGAGTGTATATGTGCTTCTGCTGCATTGTTTATGCAACAATAAAGGAAATGCAAACAACATGGTGAAAACAATATAAACTGGGAGATATTTTTGACATAAGGAAAACAACATCATAAGGGCTGGAACATGAAGTAAACATGCCAGGAATGTATGGAAACAAGCAGATATTCACGATAGAGCTGCAACAATTAATTGATTCATTGATTAGTAGTCGACTATTAAATTAATCGCCAACTATTTTGATAACTGATTAATACGTTATTTTATTTATTTTATTATTTTTTGTATTCCTTTTTAAGAAGAAAAGTCAAAAGTCTCTGATTCCAGCTTCTTAAATGTGAATATTTTCTGGTTTCTTTTCTCCTCTGTGACAGTAAACTGAATATCTTTGATTTGTTGACAAAACAAGATATTTGAGGACGCTCATCTTGGGCTTTGGGAAACACTGATTGACATTTTTTAGACCAAACAACTAATTATAGCAAATAGTTATATAGTTATGGGGTTGAGAAGTGCATACAGCAAATAAATTTGAATGTTCAACAACACCGAAACATTACTGCCAAATGTAAACTGACAGTAATCCAGGAGGCGGCAAAACACGACATGAATGTCAGCACCAATAGGCCACTGTGATTCAGTGCAGCAGAGACATGAAACAGGGAGGAGAGAGAAGGGAGAGAGCTCTGACTTCATCTAAACAGATGTCTGCACATCCAACACATGAGCCTGCATGCATTTGGGTGTGTCTGTGTGTGTGCATAAGTGTGCCATGTCTGAAAGATACTAATGCAGAGTCCCAATTGGCTGCAGAAGTGTGCTACAAAGAGGGAATGATGTGATTGGCTGGTACGTGACGCACCCCCTGACACAAATACACAAATAACAATTAAGTGGCCCTTGCTTCAAGCAACATGAGTCTCACACTCCACCCAGCCAACCACATGTAATCAAGCCCTTTGAAATAGACTTCAGTGAGATCTTTATCTGCAATCTACACAAAAGATTTCAAAGCGAAGAGATGCTTTTACATGTTTTTGTTCTAATTTATTCAAAAGTGAAAACAGAAAAATCTCTCTAGTTATCGATGAAGTTTTATACTGACTTGTAGAAGCATGTGAGCATTCAGATCCAATCTATGCTCCATAAAATGTCCCGACGGGTGAAAACATTCTGAAGGTGCTATATGCTGGAAATGCACATTTTCAAACAATTTTCCGGACCGGCCGATAGTTGAAGTCACATATCTTAGCTGATTCAGCCGCTGTAGATCAATTAAAATATTTAATAGCAATTAATCGCATGATTGTCCATAGTTAATTGAGATTAATCGCACATTTTTTAATCTGTTCAAAATGTACCTCAAAGGGAGATTTGTCAAGTATTTAATCCTCTTTCAGTATCAACATGGGAGTGGGCAAATATGCTACGAGAGTTTAAAGTAGGGCTGTCAATTAATTTGAATATTTAATCGCAAGAATCGCAAATTAATCACACATTTTTAATCTGTTCAAAATGTACCTTAAAGCGAGATTTGTCAAGTATTTAATACTCTTATCAACATGGGAGTGGACAAATATGCAGCTTTATGCAAATGTATGTATATATTTATTATTGGAAATCAATTAACAAACCAAAACAATGACAAATATTGTCCAGAAACCCTCACAGGTACTGCATTTAGCATAAAAAATATGCTCAAATCATAACATGGCAAACTGCAGTGTGTCAGTGTGCTGACTTGACTATGACTTGCCCCAAAACTGCATGTGATTATCATAAAGTGGGCATGTCTGTAAAGGGGAGACTCGTGGGTACCCATAGAACCCATTTTCATTCACATATCTTGAGGTCAGAGGTCAAGGGACCCCTTTGAAAATTGCCATGACAGTTTTTCCTACAAAAAATTTAGCGTAAGTTGGCAGCATTATTTAGCCTCCTTCATGACAAGCTGATCTAGTAGGTACCAATGGATTCATTAGGTTCTCTAGTTTCATATGAAACTAGAGAACTAGAGTATCCAGTATATATGAGTCCGCTACAACCTAAAAATCAAACAAGTTGCGTTGATGCGTTAACGAAATTAGTGGCATTAAAACTAATTTGCGTTAACCCATAACTAACTTTAACAGCCCTAATTATCTTATCTTAAAAAATGCTCCAATAACGCCCTGCTTTGAGGACGCATCTGAGCAATAAGATATATATTGGATAAAAGTGATGTGTTTTTGTCAGTTACAGTAATATACTTTCAATCTGTCTAATTCTTAACCATCAGTAATGAATGATCATTAAATTATCAACACCCGTAACCTACTCTACTGCACATGTAGCATAATGTGCATTAGCTATATGAATACAGGCTCTACTTTAACATACAGCCACGCACAGCAAAACTAGAACAGGTGTTTATCTCCTTCACACACGCCTCCTCAGCAGCAGTAAAAGTGCTGAGGATGCTGCTGAAAGCATGTTCGGTGTACCGGTGTATATACAAATCAGTGTGTGTGCGTTTGTGTATACATACAGGCACTATAATAACAACAGGGGCTGAAGCGAGCTGAGCTGGGATAAATACAGGTGGCCACCCTGGCTCTCTCTCTCTCTCTCTCTCTCTCTCTCTCTCTCTCTCTCTCTCTCTCTCTCTCTCTCTCTCTCTCTCTCTCTCTCTCTCTCTCTCTCTCTCTCTCTCTCTCTCTCTCTCTCTCTCTCTCTCTCTCTCTCTCTCTCTCTCTCTCTCTCTCTCTCTCTCTCTCTCTCTCTCTCTCTCTCTCTCTCTCTCTCTCTCAATGGTGCAGGTGACCTCTGTTTCAAACTCACACAGATTCCAACATGGGAACAACCCCAGCTGTGCAAACGAATAATATGTTAATGACATTAAATCTCACACACGTGCACGAGGGCTGTGGGCGTACAGTAAATAGTGGCAGGACGTGGGAGTATGAAAACGACTAGCCCATCAAAATATACTGTATCACTTATCAGATTAAAAGCACCGAGAAAAACAGGTCACAGAAGAACGGTTAAGATTTATGGCGTCTCACGAGTGTCTCCTTTTGAGGTTTTAGGCCAAAAAAACATGTCAGAACGCACTAGATTTATGCTCCCTATCCCCTTGAACATCACCTTCACTTACTCCTCTCCTAGCATCTATTCCGCCCCCCAGCCAAGTCAGTGTCGCATTTTAACAACTTCTGAATGCATTACAATCACAGGACGAGGTGTCTGACATATAATAGGGATGGGTATTGTTAAGATTTTAACAGTACTACTACTCTTCCCCATACTGCTTATCGATGCGGTACTTTAACGGTACTCTTAACGGTTATTTTTGTTTTTTAAGAGAAAAAAATCAAACAAATTAATAACAAAATTAACATTGCTTTAGCAACAACAGCATTGTTTTAAACAAATCACTGATAATGTGATAATTAAAATGTAAAATAAATAAAATAAACAATTATTTATAGTGTAAGAAACGGCCGTGTTTTGAACAAATCACTTGTAATGTTATAATTAAAATGTAAAATAAATAAATAAACAATCATTTATAGTGTAAGAAACTGTCATCTTTTGAACAAATCACTATTATAAACTGTAATGTGATGGTGGATTGGGCAACGAGTGATGAACTACGATCTAGTCCGTCGGTGACGGTGCATTTCTCCACGGACTTCACTATCATCATACTTCATCATATACAGTAGGTCTATTACTGAAGGATGTTCCATTATATCCTATTTTATTTTTATGATGTGGGACATCTGAATCCGTATATGAGTCCGACCCTCTGGAGGTAGCTTGAGTTATTTCTCATCGATCAGCTGGAGGCCACGGATCAGGCTCCAGTGTTTCCCGTAAATTACGCCTGCCACAGTTTCAAAATGAAACAACGATATTTTTACACTTCTCGACGGGTGGGGGTCGGCGGGCGCACGGTCTGCCCAGGGGCTTCAACTCGGCGGGTGAATGACGGCCGCTCTCCGGTGCATTTCCTCCGTGTGGTGCACACTAGGGATGCTCATTTTGAAAAATTTTCTTAACCGATAACCGACCTTCGTTAACCGATTATTAACTGTTAACTGACAAGATTTGTGCCTCATAACGTTAATCGGTTAAAACGCTTAATGTCGGTCAACGGTTAAACGGTTAATTATGGACATCCCTAGTGCGCGCCCCTCACCCAAACCTCGCCGCCACTGTATCTGATGCACTTCCGCTAGATGTTATGACAGATTGCTCGTGTTTCCACCCTGACAAGCAAAAGACTTGCTGCGCTTTTGGCAACGATCACAGTCTGCATCGACTCGACTTAAGTATAACCCACACTTTCGACCGTTACAAATCAGAAACAGAGTTTGTGAGATCAAAGGTGCATGTTAATGTTTATGTAGCCTAAATAAATAGGAAATCAATTTTCTTAATTTCTCCAATACCGATTGCAGAACCGTTAACGTCGGAGCTTATCGATACTACGGTACCCGGGGCTTGTTTAGTACCGGGTTTCGGTACCCATCCCTACTTATGAATACATACAAACATCAAAGGTGACATTTTAATTCCCTCATCTAATAAGTCTCCACTTGGACACTGTTTTAACAATATACCTGGCCAATAACCTGTGTAAATTCTCAGTATGCGGTTCATTGCCACACAACAAAAATCCACATTAATTTTGATCTCGTCTGCCATGAAACTGGTAAAACTATGAGTAATCAACGTCTATTTTGTTCACCTAATTCACAAGTGATTTGCGTATACTCAAATTGAAATGCAGTGTCTGATTAGATTAAAATTCCATCCATTTCAGATGATATTCAAATGTGTTTTGACGCAGCGGGCCTGGCCTCCTTCTGTGTTCCCTCTCATGCCGCCAATCCGCAACAGCAGCTTTGAACTTTAGACCTTGTTTTCTAGGCAGAGGATGAAAACGAACAGGCCGTCGGGCCGCTGGCAGACTGACAAGGAGACAGGAGAGGGAGGAAGAGAGGGAGAGACAGAGAGGAGCTTGTAAAGAAAGGAATGAAGTAATGAAGTAAAAAAAAAATAAGGCGGGAACTGAGGAATGAAAGGGGAAAGGGAAAGAGAGAGGGATTGAAAGGGTAACGGAGGAGCAAAGAAAAAGAGGCAGAAAGGGGGGAAGGAAATTTTAAAAAATGAAGGAAGAAAGATAGCAGGGACACGTGGTTGAGGAAATACTAGGTATAAGAAAATAAAGAAAGTGAGAATAAAGGGAAGAAATTATTTCCATTATGACCTTTCTTTTAGTGCCGCACACGATTCACACGTTTTCAAATCGTCATTGTTTACAACTGTTTCTTTGCGATGAATGTGTACGGCAGAACGTCTCTCAGGGCCCGAGGACGTCACGTGATCTGCCCACCGCTGTTACTGACAGCTTAATTGTGATGGCTTAAGAACTGAGGCCGTAATGTACTGAGTACAAAGTATACACTGAGAGACAGACAACGTATTCCTAGCGAGCCCCATTCATCTTCTAAGTGTGTTTCATTTTGTTTTGGTTTGCCGGTGTTAATAGAGGCGTGTGAGGTGAGGTGTACGCTGAAGTGTTCTAGGCGGCAGTCCAACCGCAGGAGACTTTAATTCTGTGTACAGTAGGATAGGAAGCAAGCCAATTACAGTCTAAGTCCAACTCTCTTCAGCTGCTCGTGTTTACTGCCCGACGCTTCTCTCATTCAGATCTGACCCCTTATGACACGATGCCACACCACTAGACACCGTACTTCAAGTAGGGTGATTTACATTGACAGCAATGAACTGTAAAAAATATTAGGGTTGCACAATTTTGAAAAAAATATCTAATTGTGATGAGGGCTGGGCAATATGTCGCTATTATATTGATATTGTGATATGAGACTAGATATCGTCTTAGATTTTGGATATCGTGATTTGGCATAAGTGTTGTCTTTTCCTGGTTTAAAAAGGCAGCATTACAGTAAAGTGATGTAATTGATAATTTTCTGAACTTATCGGACTGTTGCTTTTACCCACGTAGTCATTATATCCACATTACTGTTGATTTCTTTATTTATCTAAAATCTCACTGTGTAAATATTTGGTGAAAGCACCAATTGTCAATCCTACGATATTGTTGTAACATCGATATCAATGCAGTTGGTCAAAAATATTGTGATATTTGATTTGAGCCGTATCATCCCAGCCCTTATCGTGATTATTTTGACTGACATTGCAACTCCGATATGATTTGCGTTATTAGAGGGAATGATCATTTTTACATAATTATTCTCATTGTCACTGAAAAACATATTAAAATTATTTTGGTGTGATTTTTGCGGGGATCTGTACCAAACAAAAATGTTTTCTTAAGTCTGTACAATATGATGTGCAGGCCAGGACATCTCTGAAGCACCACAATATTTAATTCAAAATTATATTTTGATATTTTCACCCTTAACAAATATTGCAATTTCCTCCTCCTCCTGCAATTTGAAAATTTCAGTAGGCCATTTTGCGAATTCAATAAAATTTTGATTAATTGTGCAGCCTTAAGAAATATGTAATTTACTATAATTGTAGAGTTAAAAGTATCTAGCATAATGTAAAGAGTGCTGGTTTGCTTGTTCACAAAGCTAAAATACTAAATGTTCTCTGAAAAGTGGATCAAGTAAAATAAATAAGACATTAAAACAGGCTGTAATTCAGGCCAGATCTCTACTGACACACAGCACACCAGTAGTTCTGATGTCAGATCTGTATATTAGGGATGGGCAGATCCATACTGTGGTACAGATGCTACTCATTTGGTATCAATTCCTTTAACAAAATATCAATGATAGAATTATATAAATACAAACGTGGTGGGCCGCATCACTTCCAAACGTTTTCACTACTTCTGTACAATATTTGTGCAAAAACTAAGCGCACAGCGGCGCACAGTCGCACACTTCCACATCAAACATGAGAGAATGGCAGAGCGGAAACGTGTGGTGTGGTGCTACGTGTCATCTGCAGGTAAAAATACAGCAAGATGCACTAAATTGTGACCACACACAGAAACAAACATTTAAAAACAATGCACCCTGAAAGTTATAAGGAGGCTTATTATTTAATCATAACATTTCTGAGAACTACTGAACTATTTTTTTTACACTACACTGTACACAACATTTGTATTTAATTGTACTAATATTTGCTTTTGTAATAAATTTGTAATTAATGGCCAGTATTTTCTAAAAATTACCATTATTTTGAAAAATCACATGCCCATTTAAGAAACGATCAGTATCGGTATCAGTAAAACTTTGTACTTGTATTGTATCAAATTAAAAAAGTTTTGGTATTGCCTATCCCTAATATACTGTATGTCCACATAGGTGAACATGTTTTTGAGCTATTCCAAATCAAAACAAATTGTAAAAGCATTAATACTCCACAAACAAGTCATTAATTTTCTGTTCCTAGATAAACACACAACAAAAACATCAAATATGACCTCGTCCTTCCTTAGAGGGCCACCCACTACTTCCAAAGAGAAACATTCCCATCACATAAAATACGTCCGACTAAGTACACACCCGACTCCAAGCTAAATATGTTCTGACAACATTAAGATAAGTTAGAAAGTTGTTTTCTCTAAAGATTTCCCTGTTTCCTGCTCGGACTCGTTAACAACAACTGAAGGGAACAGCGACGGACGTGGTGGCAGCCTCATTCAGGAGAGGGGAGAAGCTGCCTGAGCATTCATCCTCTGAAGAGAGTTTCTGTGTGGTCTGCGTGCGTGCGTGCGTGCGTGCGTGCGTGCGTGCGTGCGTGTGTGTGCAACATCAGCCTGCGATGAGCAGCTCAGCAAAAGCAACTGGGTGTGTGTTCATCTTTTCATGAGGGACAACTAAATAACAAACCACACAAAATAACATATATTACTCTAACTATATACTCTATTAGCTTACTGTAAATGCACATTAAGGGGCCATGTCCACCAAAGCGTTGTTTTCCTAAGGTCAGCGTAGTTTTTTTAATACTTTAAAATGGGAAAGCAGCGTATTTACACTTAAACACTAGTAGCATGACGAGGCGCTGAGTATCTTTTCTGTGCCCAGTGCTGCATATTTGGCGGAGTTTTTCAGGTCGCCGAGAGTTGAAAATGTTCAACTTTGGATAAAACGCTAAGCTCGTCCCTGTCACTTTTTACCCAGTTGTCCAATCACAGTGGAGGAGGGGCGGGACAAATAGCCTACCGCATGACCAAATGTGTATGTTGTTGTATTCTTGTGTATGTTATGCTATTGTTTTTATTGTTTTTACTGTGGACTTCATGGTACTGGACCAAATGAATTTCCCCATGTAGGATTATAAATGTGATCTGAATCTGTATCTGAGCCAAACGATCGTACTCGCCAAGATGTTTCCTTGCCCACAAAATCTCATGAACCCACATAGATCGGCAGGTCCGTCCTCTCTCCCTACGTGCTTCAGCCTTCCCCTCATCCAGAGCGAGGGCCAGAGCAGGCACTCTGACTTGTGCCAACATGTTTAATTCCTCGGATATTCCGAATCACAGCAACCAGATGCAACCAAAGCGTCTCAGCTGAAATAACGCTGTGCCTCCAAAGTGCTCCCAGCTAAGCATTTTCAGAAGTGCGCCTGGTATTTTCAGCTGGGGAAAAAAAAACGTGGTGGTGGACACAGCCCCTAAAGGATCAGCAGATGAGGAAAAGAGAAAAGCTTGTTTTCAACAATGTCACAGCCAAAATCTCAGCAGCACCCGTCTAAAACATAAACACACTTAACTACACAGAAAACGCTGTGTATCACCATTTGAAACAAATCGGCTGCAGCGCATCTCTTTGTTTCACAGATGTTTGTATTATTTTGAATTGTTTTGCTTGAATTTTTATTCTAAGGAGGTATTTTAATGTTTGATTTATTCCAATAACAGTTATCAATGCCAACAGCTACCACTGGAAATTTCAATGATTTGTTGCTTACATTTACATTTCTGTTTACAGAATGACAAAGTCCACACCGGTAATGATTTGGGAGGAGGTCAGAGCTGTGGACTAAGAGAGGCCCTGTGACATGGTGACTGAAGGAAGTCCAGGACAGTAATCCTGACCAGCACAGCAAACATAAAGAAGGTCGTGGACCTCATTGGCTGGATAAGACTGGCTGGTTATGGCTATGAGGAGTATAGATACTGTACACAAAGATAACTTCACCATGTTCTTTGAAAGAGGCCAACATGTATTTTCTCAAATAAGTACATACAGTATCATCTAAAAGGTCGAGAATTAAAAGGTGCTTTCCTTGTCAGGCTATTGATTGCTCAATCAATTCATTCATAGGTGACTATAAGGATGTGATGGTAATAAACTAATAGACCGATTAAACCCAACACTTTACAAGAAAAGATGGCAGTCAATATGTGTAGCGCGCTTACTTTGATCTTTAACGTTGGACGGCTGTGTGTCTGGCCTCTCTGGTAGAGCTTTTGCTGCGGGGCCGCAGTTTTCCACCCGGTGGACGGTGGTGACGTGATGCAATCGGTTTGTGCCCGACCACGGTGTAGCACCGGTAACACCGACTACGTGACTCCATAAAAGTTATTGTACTATTATGCTGACAACTGATGTCCGTCAAATTAGCAGAAAGCTGTTTATAAACTGCTTACTTAGTACTACCAAAAGTCCAAAAAAACATGTTATTTAACTTAAAATGATAACGGATATAACTGATACTGCCACCAAAGTTCAGAGCAAAGCATATGAAGTGTTTTCTGTTTGTTTGTTCGTTTCTAGCCACGTCTATTTTAATTTTTTTTGTGTGTCCGGTTTCTCTTCTGCTTTGGTTTTGGTGGATTCCATTTCTTCTAAAAATGCATGCTGATTTAGTAACAAAACAAAGTAATCATAACAGAGCATGGCCATTTAAGTACACACAATTCATTTGCTGGCATATCCTGTCGTGAGTCATACATGACTCATGAAGCACAGGTTTACGGCTCTGTTATTAAAAACAAAACAACAATAAGGGAAGAAGAACATATTTTCTCTTTACCTATCATGACCCCTTTAGTTTGACTATTCTGTATATTCTTATCTTGCCGGTGTCCCAATGTCTTACCTGTATGCATACATAACATTACCAAACTATGAACCATTTCAAAGCAGCAGTGGGTAGAATCAGAGCAAATATGATTAAAAAAAGTTATCTTTATAAAACGGTTTCTATATCCTGACAGTAGTGCATGAGACAGATAATCTGACAGAAATCATGTGCCTCTTTTCCTCCGGTGCTCCTAACGGCATCTGCAAGATTTCACCGATCGGAGGAAAACAACCAATCAGAGCCAAGCTGGAACCTGGAGCGAACTCCGATCAAACGGTCAAACTAGAAATGACCTGTGATTGGCCAAAGTCTCCCGTCACGGGCTAGATTTTCTAAAGCCTGAAAACAGAGCCATGAGGAGGTGCAGAAGTCTAGTTTTCTCTCAGAACACTTGAATTATTGAAACATATGCTGAAAGGTTATTATGGAATTTTTGCCCAATGATGCCAAAAACATTTTGCCTACGGCGGGTTTAATGGAAGATAACACTGAAATTGACTGCGATCAAACTTTTGGTGGAAACTCCAAGGAATCACCAGACTAGCCGGTAATAAAGATAAACAATCGCAGCAGCCCTGGCAGCTACCACTGACCTTTCACTCCATTTTCCTCCCAGCAGCCAAACACGGTAGCTTGCAGCCGACACTCCTCCAGACCAAATCTCCCTGGGTCCAGAGCTATAACTCCCACTTCAGGCTCTTCCTCCGCCTTCCTTCCTTCCTCTGGTTTAACTCTGCTTCAACGATCCGGATATTCATTGATACTCCCTACACTCCCTACGCTCCCACGCCTTCTGTCTTCATTTACACCTTGAGTATTTCCTCCCACTACTCCCACCACACCAGTAACTTCCTTTTATTCCTCTCCCTCTCTCTTCTCTCAGAAGTTTGAACATTTGATGCAGCAAAACACACCACAGCAGCCTATAGCTGTGTCAGTGTTGACAGGGAGCGGGGGCAAAGTGCCAACAAGGTGAAACCTGAAAGTTAATGGTTAACCTGGTAATTGGGGTCAGCAGGGTGAGGGCAAACTCCACAAATATAGCACAAGCCATCACTGACATGAGGTAAGAGTTCAAGGAAGGGAATGAGAGGAGGGGGGAGCAAGAAAAAAAAGGAAAGATAAAGATGCAAATGCAATAAAAAAGAAAGCAAATCCAATAAAAAGGAGGGAAGATCTGAAAGGCAGGGAGGGTCAAAAATAACAAGACACAGTCAAAACCGAGTATATGGCTGGACCGTGTATGGTCAGGATTTGAATTTGTAGCTAAATTGTTACACAAATTGTTAGTGGTCATGTCTATAATGTCCACGCTTCCCATTCGTTGTCTATGTAAGCAGCCATGCGAGGCATTCTGGTAGCGTGGCGCCGCGATTGGAGAGACTGGGTGTCATTTGCATAGAGTTGAGGTCTAGGTTACTTTATGCAAATCTGTGGTGTTCGGGCGCCATAGCCGTAGGAACGTGTTTCAAGTGGGTTGTGCTGTGGGGATGACGCAATATGTGTATATTTTGAGCGTCAACCACTTCATTTCCTGCAGTCTGGTGATTTTTTATGCACCAGTTTATGGTGGAAATGTCCTTATTTATGGAAAGGAAAACACAAAATTGAGATACCAGGTGACCATTCAAAATGTGCATGTGGCACCATATTCACAGTCAATAGTAGCCTACATTAATTCATTATAATTCATTTCCAATCCCCTGGACTTTCTATGTGTGTTTCAGCAAGATTTCTGCACGTTCAAAACAAATCCCAGATCAGCATGTGTTCTCTGAGAGGTCAAGAATAAAGTTGTAATATTTTGAGGGAGTTGTCACAAGGGATGCTAATTTTGAATTTCTTTTTTAATAGATAACTGACCCTTGTTAACCGATTATTAACCGTTAACCGTAAAGATTAGTGCGTCGCATGCAGCGGTGCGCCAGCTGCAGTGTATGAACACAACAGACAACTGAGTCCCCAGTTCATCCGTCAGGGAGAGTAAGCAGACACGATGCTAACGGTATTGTCGAGGACACATGCAGCCACTTTCCCAGTCTCCGCCGCACCATTTAGTTTAGCTGCGAGGTTGTCAGCTGTGTGTCTGCACGGCGTAACGTTAGCGAGTATCCGACAAACCGTGTCTGTTTGGTTTGTGCTACGGTAAGCAGCTGTAGCGTTGCCGGTGGCTTCGTGCTCCCCGTTGTTATACACAAATACGCTCTGTCGGCGCGATGTAACTTAGCTGTAGCAGTGTGTGTACAGTTAATTTTTCGGTGAATAAAGGATACGACTCCTCAGCTCAAGACCCGAGCCAACTTCTTGTATCTTGCAACGCCGGCTCAGACTCTCTTAAGGTGGACTGTTAAGGTGGACCAGCTATTCTCCTTTAAGTGAAAAGCCGTTCCTCTGAGTTTTGCTCAGCTTTTTAATAGAATTTTTATATTTCTTTTAACCGTTTAACCGATAGCATTAATCGGTTAAAATTCTTAATGTCGGTTAACGGTTAAGCGGTTTATTATTAACATCCCTAGTTGTAATATTACCAAAGTAAAGTCACAATTTATTGAGAACAACATCATAATATTGCAATAAAAAAATCGACCTGCCATAAACTATAGTCTGGTGTGCATGACGTTATCAATCTGCTGTTACCCTTCAGACCGTCTGACAGACACACTACCACGTATTCTGGTCTCTGGATGAGACAAAGTTTCGGGAAGCGGCCGCAGCTGATGGATTATCATCATCAATGGTAGAAATCAAAGATAACATCAAATAGCATTAAAGAAATGCAGAACAGTGCGTCAGTAGTTTTCAATAATATCTTCTTATAGTGAGCATATATCACCAATTACGATATTAGTTTTCATGTAGTTTTTGTGTGTAAAATTGCTGCAGTGAACATGACTGCAGGGCGCACTGACTGGACACACCACGGTGACTGCAACACACTGTCTTCTCCATTCACCTACCGGCGTGACTCGCCACCTCTGGAAACTGCATGGCTAATTTATCGCATGAAATGTTTTCAGAACCACATTTCGGTGAACTATTTTCGTAATATATGAGAAGAAAGTTTCCAAACGAGCCACCATGTTGGTTCTGGTTCAACCAATCCTGTAACTTCATCACTCTATCAGTCAGTTACTCAGTGACAAACTTTTGCGTTTGTAAGACTGGCCCTCTGCGGTCCAGCACAAAAAAAGCACAAAAACAAGGGGCCGGGCAGGAAGTAAAGGAGGACAGAGAAAGGAAACAAGGAAAGGAGAGAGTGAAATAAGAAAGTAAAAGAAAACAGAAGAAAGTAGAAGGATTCCCTGAACTCAGAGGGAACCTGACAAAAAAATAACCTCTGGGCAAACAGTCACCCCACTTGGAAAATAATCTCAGTACACTGTGTGACGCCATTAAATCCAGGGAGCGTGATAAAAGGTTATAAAAGTTCAATGAGGCTGTTGGCAACTCTTTTCTGCAACCTATAATTCGGTTAATTTCCCAAGAATGTCAAATTAGAAAAATGTGTGAGACAACAACACGTTGGCTCAATTCAGATGCTTTGACGCAGATGGAGGTCTTTGATGTAGCATTTTTATGGCCATTTTGATTTTTTTGAGATAAATAAGTTAACAACTGCTGCATCCCGGCAATGCCACACTCCATTGATCGAAGCCAAAAGTAAATGCCAGTTTATAATGATTGTTAATAAAACAACACATCTTTTTCTTTTGATCTACACTGGACATAAACATCATACCAACTCGAGAACAATCATACATAGCTTGGTCTAGTGTGAGGTATTATACGATGTTACAAATTCAAATGAAAGTTCAACAGTGTATTTTGGTTAGCACCATCCCATCTTTGTTGACCAAGGCCATTTCACAAGTCTCTGGGTAAATGAAACACTCTTCTGTGGGTGCACAACACTATAAAAGGATTCCATAGTGGTAGACTATATAATTTAAAGCAATAATAAGTGATACAAATATCTATTAGTGCATCTTTAAAGCATGTTTAATTGTAGGGTTGCACCAATACCGGATCAGATATCGGATCGATATTGACTCAAATAGCTGGATCGGGTATCGGTGACAATTGGGCCGATCTATTCAGTTCAATTCTAGGTTTCTATACTATATACATTATATACTTGCATTTTAATTCCCGTTTAAGTTTTGACTCATTTGTTGCTGCATTAAAAGGTTTACACTTGAATTGTAATCCCTGTTTATTTTGAAGATTTTTTACCAAGTATCTGGTGTTCAATTTATTTTTTTAATAATAAAGAACAATTCAGTAAATGTATATCTATGTATTTATTTGTTAGGAAAGTAATATTTAAGTCATGCCAGATGTTGCCGTACACATAAAACAATGATCCCAGTCACTTCCACAGTTCGGCATACAGCTTATTAATTAAACACTGGTATCGGATCGGTACTCGGTATCGGCCGATACCCAAAGCCCAGGTATCGCTATTGGTATCGGGACAGAAAAAAGTCTGATCGGTGCATCCCTATTTAATTGTAATACAGGAAATATGACGTCCTTCTTTCTTCTTGGTGGTAGGAGTACTTCACTATGGTCCATAAAATCAAAACCACTCAAAATCAAATCCAAGCCTTGCTGCTTTGGAACACCAGCGCCATGCTAACCTTAGATCAATCTGATACTGAGAAATAACCAGCAAACAACAGCAATATCAGTAGCGCGCCAACATGAGACAAAACATGAGACTACCTCTGGCAAGTTGAAGTTTCCCCAAGGTCAATTTTAGAGTCATATGACCACAACAATAAGGTGGATGACAGGTCTGGTGACGCCTTTAGGTTAGTCAAAGTGGTCTATAAGCTAAGGGTGCGAGCCACATGACATTGGAATGCTATAGGGCAATGCATTTCAGGGGAATTTCTTAAGCCTCGCACAGCCTAAGGATGTCCATGCCAAGATTAGCCATTTTAAATGAAGACATACTGAAGATCAAAGGGCGTGTAGAGGATGACGTTATACCTCTGGATATATTACATACAACTGGTAGCAATGGACAAATTCCAGCAGAACGCTCCGGGGCATCTTCCTCTACTTAAGAAGAAATATCTGAATAATTCAACAACTCCTTAAGCCTAAAGCAGCATATTAGCAGTGTTTCCCATTTAATGTTAATATTTGGACAGCTTGCCATATTCATATTTCATATCCTATCAGGATATGAAATGTTAATTAAATTGAATGTATATTAGAACCACAATTACAATATAACTCTTTGACAAGGTAGAGTATACTGCCTGAGTACAAGGAAAATAAAAATATTTTTTATCACAACAAAAAAGTGATTTATGGTATGAATTCATGTCAGATGCAGTGATGTACTAAGCCAGTGATCAGTCTGATAGAAGACAGATTTAAGAGAAATATATTTTAAAAAATACCGCATTGTAGTATATTGTAGGGGGAGGGGGAAAAAATTGATTCCAATTCCGATTTTGGAATTGTTTTTTTAATGCTAGAATCGATATAATTGCTTCATTGCGCATAGTAGAAGGAAGTTACCGCTTTTATTGTTGTAGTCTGAGTAACGTGACGTCATGTCCGTTGCGTATCCGTCACCAAAACAAACCGCAGGAGCTGAAACGGTGGAGGGTCCGCATGGATACGACCTGCACCCTCACATTTTAAATCCAGCGTGGTAAACACTACACATCCAGTAAAGGATGGAAACACTTTGGGTTTCACACGTGAAAAGCAGAGCTAGACATCACGGCTAAAACTGCATGCTAACTCTGTCACGGACAGGAAACGTTATTGTATTACGTTAACATGCAGTCAAGCCAGCCGTCACTCTCATCTCCGTGCTGATGCTACAACTGTAGTGCACCCATACGCTGACATTTATGTTAAATGCATTCAAACGGCCCCGATGGAGCTGACCATGGATGTAGGAAGAGAACGGAGTTGACGGGAGAGCTACAGATGGACTTGGCGAAGTTAGCGGAAGTATAAGCGTGTGACTAAGGTGTTAACAAAGGGAACTGTATATACAAAATACATATATGAAAATAAGATTGACTGGATTCTATTCACCAGCAGTAACAAAACATTACATGTCCCTTATAAATTAAAAAGAAAATACCATTAATTTGTGAAGGAAATGTCTTTTTTTCTTTGATTTTTGGGTTGTTTAATGCCTGACAATGACTGATATATTTGACTTCAAGACATCTCTAACTACATACATGCTGAAAATCAAACATTTTTACTGAATCAATTTATATATTTCCCTAATTAAAAGTCCCTAGAAGTGTATGATTTTACTTTTTCCCATGGTCTAGTGTTAAAAAAGTTGACAAATTTAACAATTAATTGTACTATCGAATTGCAATATTTAAAAATCTCAACACATATCGAATCAGCACCCACGTATGGTGATAGTATCGAATAGGGAGATAGGTGTATAGTATACTGAGTTGACTGCTGTATATTAAATTAATATATACAATGCAGAATTTTTACAAAGCTAGTGATTCGGTTAATGAAAGGGTTAAGTATACCAAAGCCTGACATGATGACAACTGACATGACGGGAAAGTCAGTGGAAACTTAAGTGTGTTGCTTTTTTAGGAAATCTAATGTGCTATACATTATACATTAAAGTAGCTTTTGACGACGAGAGTGAGACAGCATGCGAGGTTTAAAGTTTTATTAAAGAAAAGCTGACACCTAAAAAAATCTCTACCTAAATGCTTACTCATTTATTAACTTTTTAAACACATTTGCTTTCAAGTCGCTCATGTTTAAGAGGATGAAATCATCTGTATTTTTTAAATATTGAGCCATGAACTTAAAGCAACCACTTCCCTACACGGATATACTATTACGGTGCTATAAAATCAAACCCCGTTTGCTGATCAAACTCGCAGCAAAAGTCCACAAAGCGAGAGTCCTTGTGATTTCATCACCTCGCTGCAGTTCCAAAAAAAAGAAAGAAACATAGTGAGGCCTTCTTTGCCCTCTGCCAAAATCTCCATGTCACAGGAAAAAAAAGGCAGCAGGCCAAAACTAACATATTAGCTCAGTGAAATGTAAGGTGCCTAATGTGGCCAGAAAGCATTCAGTCAGAAGGAACTTTCTCTCACTTTACCGGCAGAGCAAAACTCTTTTTAGCATCCCAAACAAACTCATCAGAAAATAGTTTCCTTCCAGTAATATCAAATGATTATTGCTCCATTAGCTGAGGTTTGTGTGGCATACCTAAAATATCTTAAATTGTAGTCTGTTGCTCTGCGAAGACGAAGGCCTGCCGCGCACAAAGCATCTCTTCCTAAGGGCATCTCCTTCTGTTAATTTCCCTTTTAGAAACAAAATTGTAGGAGGATTAATTGTGTGAGACAGTTCAGTAATTTATAACGATCTCTGTTAACAGAGTTGTGGCGGCAGTGGTGTGCAAGAACCAGTTGAACTATAATGACAAAAGTGAGCAACTCTGAAAAGTGAAGCCAATGCTTAGGTGCCTTAAACTTGCATTCTGTCTAATAGCCAGCAGGGGGCGACTCCTCTGGTTGCAAAAAGAAGTCTGATTGAATAGAAGTCTATGAGAAAATGAGCCTACTTCTCACTTGATTTATTACCTCAGTAAACATTGTAAACATGAGTTTATGGTCTCAATCGCTAGTTTCAAGTCTTCTTCAATACAGCATGATGTTCATTTAGTAAATTATGGTCCCCTTTAGAGTCAAATAGACCATAAAGCAGGGAATGCTTTAGGGCGTGGCTACCTTGTGATTGACAGGTTGCTACCACGGCGTTGTCCTGGGTGTTGTCTGTGTTTTTGTCATACAACTTTAACCATTTCACAGTGTGTTTTTAGTTAATGTAAGTTAATTATAACCTTTGTAGTCACCTAAAAATGTCTTATTCAGCGTTTGGTTGTACTTAGCTCCACCCTCTCATGTCACTTCTGGTTGCAAAAAAACAAGATGGCGAAGACCAAAATGCCGAACTCGAGGCTTCAAAGCGGCAGTCCACAAACCAATGGGTTACGTCACGGTGACTACGTCCACTTCTTATATACGGTCTATGGACAAAAGCATGAGCATCTTATGCATACTGTAATTCTAAAGTGTGTTCACTTTGGCTAGTACAGGTGTGCAGATATGCAGCCTTGTTTTACATGATTCTACTTGCTTGATAGCCCTACAATTAAAAAAAAAAAGCGAACTTCAGCATGTCAATATGTTCCCAGTGACGATGTTAATTAGCATGGTGATGATAACTGCCATACAAAACATTGAAAAGCTGTCTGAGGTTGTATTTTACGTTGCTAGTGTTTAAAAAGAACTGATGGTGCTCTGATGTGAAGGTAAACTTTAATTGTCTGTGGTTGAATTGAACGGAACAAATTCACCTTTAGGAACCACAGCGAGGAAGCAGTCGCCCCGGTCTAATAAAACGGATCACTCTGCTCTTGGAATCAAAACAATACAATTCTCTATTGAACATTATTTGCAAGCTTTAGATTACATTTGGTATTAAGACTTACTAGAAGGATCCTTTCATTTTCCATTTTTAACTTGGACTTTGGAGGGAAATCCAACACTGCTCTTTCCTAAGTTGAAAGCTTAGTGTGCTGTGTGTGTGTGTGTGTGTGAGTGTGTGTGTGTGTGTGGGGAAGCCATTTGTATAGGAACCACTAACAGCCAAAAGAACAGGATAAGCCCGCCTGGTATGCAACTCTAATTCATAGCTGCCTTCATCCTCTCGAAAAGGCAGAAAGGTGAATTCCTTTGTGTATCATTTCCACGTGTTAACGGGAGAAGGGCGGCGGTGGATTGAGGAGAAAGAGATACACACAAATGGCGTCAAACTCTGTATTATGTCATAACCATATATTGATAGACAGCCCTCCAAGAAAACCACACATTAATCTACACCTACGCATCCCATGTTTTTCTCTTCTGACTCCAGTTTCCTGTCATTCGGGGACTTGACACACTGGGCACGGCGGTGGCTCTGTGTACAGCTGCCAGCACCTTTGTTGAGCAGGTAATAATAGTTATAATAGCAACATTAAGCCAAGTATCACTTTATCTTCCACCGCAGCAGTATTGTGTAGGGGACTCCTCCCAGCTTGTCTAGACTGCCAAGTATGCAGGTGTAAGTCAATACAGCCCCCCCTCTGCCAATCCACCACCAACACACACAAAGTTCACATTTAAACTTGAATACAATTTGAAGTGTATTTAACAGCATGCTCTCAGCAAGATTTACAACAGTAACACAAACATCCAGCTCAACAAGAAAAAAAAAACAAATAGACAACAGAGGATAGACAGATGTAAGGAGTATACCGCCTCGTAAAAACCAGGTGATTGCGGCAACAGATAAGCTCAGGGTCAGGGGCAGGGGTTAGGATATAGCCTAATAAACTGAAGTGACACTTCTTTAGTCTGTGCTTGAAAACAGACTCTCTCACATTCCCTGATGCGGCTTGGCAAGCGGTTAAAAGGAGAGGAGTTCCGAAGAGGCAGAAGGGCCTGGCACTCAGTGAAGCAGAAGGGCCTCTTACTGAAGGAGAAGAGCCGGACTTTTTCAAGATAATCGGGAGTGTTAAAAACACAGCTGCTCTTCGTCATAATTTCAGTCGAAAACTGCAGAGCCAGACTAGATGAGTGCCAGTATTAGCTACATTTTGTTTCCAGTAGAGCTGACGCCACTAATTTCTTTAACGCATTAACACAATATGCGATTTTTAAGTTGTAGTGGGCTCAGTTTTAAAGATAGAGTGAAGATGCTGGTATTATATGAAACTAGAAAAACCCAAGGAATCCATTGGTACCAACCATGTCATAATAGGAAAAGAAGCCTAAATAACGCTCCAAACTTACGCAAAATTTTGATGAGGAAAATCTGGCATGGCCATTTCCAAAGGGGTCCCTTGACCTCTGACCTCAAGATATGTGAATGAAAATGGGTTCTATGGGTACCCACGAGTCTCCCCTTTACAGACATGCCCACTTTATGATAATCACATGCAGTTTGGGGCAAGTCATAGTCAAGTCAGCACACTGACTGTTGGGCTGCAGTTTGCCATGTTATGATTTGAGCATATTTTTTATGCTAAATGCAGTACCTGTGAGGGTTTCTGGACAATATTTGTCATTGTTTTGTGTTGTAAATTAATTTCCAATAATAAATATATAAAGAAATTTGCATAAAGCAGCATACTTGGCCACTCCCATGTGTATAAGAGTATTAAATACTTGACAAATCTCCCTTTAAGGTTAATTTTGAACAGAATAAAAAATATGCTATTCATTAGCGATTAATCGCGATTAATTGTGATTAAATATTTGAATCTATTGACAGCCCAAGTTTCCAGTTTTATCGTCACTGACAAAATTCTGCGATGTAGTGGGTGATAAAGGAAGGATGAATAATAGTCCCTTAAAAATATAGACTACAAAGAACTTTTGAGGTCAAACCATCAGCTGGTCTGTGGCTATAAATGTAATACATATACAGTATACATAAATAGGCTTAATATAAACCTCAACAGCACAGTAACACACACTGAAAGACATAATAAAGATTAGGACTGAATGTAGGACATGGACGTGGACAATGGAAGCTATAAATGGGATGCAGGAATGTGGGATGTAGGACACAGAATATAGGTTTCATGGTGTAGTTCAGACAGAAGGTTTAGATACCATGACGCCATGCACTAATCCTATGTATTACAAGGAAGCTTCTTCACTATGTTGCAGGAATAAAAGACAGCTGCTGTTTGTTTGGAGAAGTCAAGTGTCACTTTCAGGTTTCCCACAACAACATTGACGTGTGCCCACAAAGGCCTCAATTTTTAATGCCTCTAATCCCAGCAAGGTATCACAGTTAAGCACATGGATACCTGAGTAGCTTCTGCACAGAATTATCTCTAAGATAATATAAAGACTACAGACCAAATTTGGCCAGAGGGGGTAAAGTGATGGGTGGGTGGTTTGTGGGCAATGGCCACTTCCTCACTTCCTACCCTCCTACTTTCGGCGCCCTTGCTCGGACCACAGCCATCTTGGAACTCTGCGATCATTTTGATCTCAAGTACTACACACCTGTAGAGTTTTGTGATGCCAAATCGGGGCAGAGGGGCGTAAAAATCCATCTACCCACCTGTAAAATGACTGCATCTTGCACGGTTGTGACGCTATCGTGTTGACAACATTTTTCCCTGATGACACACACACACATACTCACAAGGTGTAAACATTACCGCCCACATACTGTTGCGGCTGGTAACAATAACAGATGGTTTTAACACAGTGAAATTGGTTGGTTTGTGTTGGATGTTTCAATGTTTATCTCTAACTGTCTCTAACTCTAACTGTATTTGTTGGTAGTTTACATCCATCCAAGTAAAACGCTGTACTTTTACTTTTTTCCTTGTTTTACATTGTAATTGTCTCAGTGCAAGCTGGTGAGTCAGAAAGGAGAGGACACAGAAAAGTCTAATTATATAAATCAAGTTAAATTGGCACCAAAGTTCAAAGCTGCGGTACAGAAAATGCATATAAAAGAAGTCGTTTGAGGTAACCATATCCTGACCCAAAGACTATAAACCGATCAAAGAAAACAAAACGATGATGTTTCCTTCGAGAACTGCGTGAAGGTAACGGAGAGACTAATGTGACTGCTCAGTTGGCCGGGAAAAGACAATGGAAGGATTCGCTAAATGAGAGTGCAGCTTGTTTACATCTGTAAAAACGTTTTTATCAACATCTAACACGTAAGAGCAGGAATATTAAACAGAGTTATATAATATAAGCTGTTTGACATAAGTGTGTTCATGATTCTTCGTAGACCTCCTGTCAAATTACGGCATGCATGTACAGTGTGTGTGTGTGTGTGTCGAGTGATGGATGAGCGTTAAAGAGCACAGAATCAGCTGGTGGGTAACATGCCAAGCAAGAGGATAGGCTGTGAGGATACTAAAGCTATACGGTATGTGTGTGTGTGTGTGTATAGTTGTGGAGTCATATACATATGTACACACATTAGAGAATGTCATTCATGATGATAGTGAGCCTGAACATCGGCTGCAGCCAAAAAGTCTTTTTTGCTTAGGAAGGTTCCTAACTGAGTGAAATGACAAATATTACATGTCCAAAAAGGAGAAGGAAGAAGTACAGCCTACACATATGGTCCTACCCCTTCTTTATAACTCTAACAATTAACAGTATTTATCATATATTCCTTTTTTATTTCAATTCCAATCTTGGTAATGAAGTGATATTTCTCACCGATTGTCCACGTTGGGTCAGATAATCCTTTATTATGTGTTGTTGTAAAGTGTTCCAGCAGCAGAAGGACCTGCGGTATCTCCCTTTCACACACCGCGGCTGAAGCAGCCCGTCACTGAGAGAGCTGTTTAAGACCGCACGGGGGGAAGCATCCTCCTTTTGTAGTCCATCTTCAGAACATTGTAGTTTCACCACGGCGGACCCGCGTCACTAACATCCGCCTCCGTCGCATCATAATTACAGAGCCTAGTGAAGTGCAGACGGATTCTCTGAACACCGCGGTTGTCTTTTCCTAAGTCCTTACGTATTCATATCTTTCCTTGACCTCACGACGTTTTCCATCGAGGTCAAGGAAAAGTGGTTAGGAAAAGGCATAAGGATGTGATTTTTGGGATTTTTCGACCGCAGCCATGGTTAGTTCTTTAAAAGGTCCAGTGTGTATTACAACCGAGGCTTCTCCCATGTGCCAAGCGTGTTGGTGAGCTACGGTGGCCGACGCGAAAACGGGAATAGCCCTCTCTAGAGCCATCTGGAGCAGAGCCAGTGTGAAGAGTGTGTGTGTGTGTACGTGGGAAGTGATTGGTGAAGCACGAGAGAGAGGGCTGCGGTAGCAAGTAACGTTACCGACTCCGGCCCAAGCAGGAAAAGTTAACATAGTTTGGTTTGTCCGTTCCGGACTTCTGTAGAAACATGTCGGACTCCGTGGAGAGGGGACCCGCACCCTATGTAGATATAAACGGCTCATTCTAAGGTTCCAAAAACACAACAATCCTTATTATCAAGTGATTAGGGATGTTAATAATTAACCGTTTAACCGACATTAAGTATTTTAACCGATTAACGCTATCGGTTAAAACAAATATAAATAATTAATTAAAAAGCTGAACAAAACTCAGAGAAGCGGCTCGTGAGTTTATGGAGAAAAGTTGCTCCACCTTAACAGCCCACCTTAAGACAGTCTGAGCCGGCGTTGCAAGATACAGGAAGTTGGCTCAGGTCTTGAGCGGAGCACAGAGCGGAGAAGTTGTAGCCTCGTAGCATTTATTCACAGACAAATAAACTGCACACACACTGTCTGCTACAGCTACGTTCACAGCTAGAACGCCACCGACAACCCCACACTCACCGCCGCCACAAACACACACGGTCTGTCAGTTACTCGCTAAAGTTACGCCGGGCAGACACACAGCTGACAACTTGCTGAACTAAACTAAATGTGTGGTGGAGAGTTACTGGGAAAGTGGCTGCATGTCCGCGACACTACATGCAGCACCGTGGCTGCTACAGTAACTCTCCCGGACGGGTGAACTGGGTACTCAGTTGTCTGAAAAAATTTAAAATCAAAATTAGCATCCCTACAGGTGATTATAAATTTAAAAAAAACTAATACTTCCGTCAAAAGATTCCCCAAAATGTTACACACTGGTCATTTAAATGTGTGTGTGTTCGCCTGGGAAATCCAGAATAATTGATAGTAGTAGTATACCGCTAACAGAAACATAGTACTACAGATAAAGGATGAATGGCGATGAATGCCATTCTCTACAATGGCTTCCACTGTGAAAGAGCGGCACATAATCTTAGACGAGTCATGGCGGGAAAGAAGTGGTTACAGTGCGGCGGCCAGGGCAGAGATTAGCCCCTGTGATAAAAGGAGAAACTCTCACAGGCAGATTAACGCAGTGCAAATGGCCTCTTGAAAGAGATCCTTCAGATCCAAACACAGACATAAGCTTCCATTCAAACGCCTATTATCCAATTCAATTCCATCCCATCTGTCTTTTCATTCAGTTTAATACATTCTGCCACTAATCTAATACTACTCGATTCGTTCCTATTCAGTGTCAGAGAGGTATTAAAAAGAGGTCTTAAGGCTGGCATCTTCAATGCCAGAGTCTGTCAATCAAGCACAGACCAGCAGGGCTCTGGTAAATTCAATAATCACTTTTTCCATGAGATCATAAAGTGAACTTTTCTGGTGTTACCTCAGAGCTCAGTTTTAACTGATTACTGTGAAATTACAATCTTTCAGCATCGTATGAGGAGACATGTCACAACATGTCTGTGACCAGTTAAGCAGCAGAGTTGGTCTTTTTTCTTCAGATTGATAGGCATTCCTTTTCTAAAAGTCAGACACATTAAGAATGGATTTTATGGACTCGGGTGTCATGCAGCTTGATCCAATTGTAATAATGACATGATCTCTTTCAACACTGACTGCTAATCTGTACTTGTGTATATTTTAGGGCTGTCAAGCGATTAAACTGTTTAATCGCGATTGTCCATAGTTGATAGTGATTAAACGCTAATTAATCACTCATTTTTTATCTGTTTAAAATGTACCTTAAAGGGAGATTTCTCAAGTATTTAATACTCTTGACAACATGGGAGGGGGCAAATGTGTGTGCTTTAAGCAAATGGATGTATATATGTATTATTGGAAATCAAATAACAACATAAAACAATGACAAATGTTGTCCAGAAACCCTCACAGGTTACATGGCAAACTCAAGCCAAACAGGCAACAACGGCTGTCAGTGTGCTGACTTGACTATGACTTGCCCCAAACTTCATGTGATTATCATAAAGTGGGCATGTCTGTAAAGGGGAGACTCGTGGGTACCCATAGAACCCATTTTCATTCACATATCTTGAGGTCAGAGGTCAAGGGACCTCTGTGAAAATGGCCATACCAGGTTTTACTCGCCAAAATTTAGAACAAGTTTGGAGCGTTATTTAGCCTCCTTTGCGACAAGCTAGTATAGTAGGTACCAATGGATTCCTTTGGTTTTCTAGTTTCATGATACCAGTATCTTCACTCTCCCTTTAAAACTGAGCCCACTACAACCTAGAAATAGCAAGTTGCGTTAATGCGTTAAAAAAAAGTAGTGGCGTTAAAAACAAATTTGCATTCACGCATTATTATCACGTTGACTTTGCCAGCCCTATTATATGCACAAGCAAACCATTGGTGTTAGTGTTACCATTCCAAGTTAACTTCCAAATGAGGTGCACATCATAAAATAGAAAATGGAAAACCTAAAGTCAGAGTTTTCACTTACTTTGCCTGCTTACCCCTCTCCCCCTGGCTGTATGGTTGTGTACAGACTATGCATCATTGATGCCTCCCTCACTCTGCTGTTGCACCTGTTGGGGCAGGGCAACTTGCACCTTATCAGTACATGGATTTTTGATGACCTTAGGGTGTGCTCCAACACCTGAATGGCACGGTGCCAGTTTGAGCCGGGTGGGTGTGATTTCCACTCCACACAAAATAGCACATGCAGCTTACGGAATGTTGAATCAAGGACTCCACGTGTAGGCTTATCAGCAGTATTGTAAACAATACAGGCTGACACACACATGTTACACATGATTTGGCATGATTGAATCCAAATGGAAAAGGCACTATACGTCTCTGCCAACACTCTGAAGTTTACCACAGCATCCCCGCTGCCTTTGACTATCAGCTGGTAGAGACTCAGTGACATTTGTAGGATCTTTACAGTAAATCTTCTTTGCTTTACATGACATCGACTTGAGCCTGTACATTTGTGTACTTCCAATTTCAAATAAGACAAAGCAAGGCTGATTTCTTCTTTGTGTATTTTCTTTGTCAAACTCTTACATGGCTGAAGCATTTTAAGAAGATGATAGATATTTGTTTTTAAAATGTATTTATCACATTTTACACTGTAAACATCTGATGCCTTTATCCAGGGTGAAAAACAGTGCAGTTGGTGTGCTGCTGATAAGCCTCAATACCATAATTACCAAAACTGCTAGCTACCAAATATCAATCTTAGGTCCATGGTCAGGGTGCTAACCATTAGCATGAGCCAAGGGCTAAAAAAAATAGTTGCAAGTGAAAGCGATCGCTTGTAGTAATAAACCCACAGAGAATCATCACCCAACTCTGCAGCTCCCCTCAGCTCAGTGGACCATTGTAGCATCTTTCAGCTCATTGTTTTGGGTTTTGCGGCCCTCAACTTTACTGTTTAGGTTCACTCTCCCCGCTCTCGTAGGGTTGTTTTTGGGCGTAGCAGGCAGCTGTTTTCAAAGAAAAAGCTCTGATAAACCCCCTGCAGTACACCCCCTGTCCAGCACCAAACAGCCGACAGACAAAGTTAGCGACTAGCTGGGAACATAGTGGAGCATTTACCAGATATTTTCCTCAGGAATTAAGCAGGGTTTATACTCGCCATAAAAATGACATCAGCGCGTATAACGCGTATAGCGCGTATAGCGCGTATAGCGCGTATAGCGCGAAGGCTCCACAAGTTGTCGCAGCGAAGGCGGAATTTTTTTAACTAAACGCATGGGGTCTTTTCAGACATTATTGCCACAATAAGATAAAAGCAAATAACTTCAATGAAGAAGTAAAATAATGAATTAGAAAGACATCCAATTCGTTATTAAATGCTTCAAAAGCACGAGATCTCTATTTTGCCAGCCGAATCGAATTGTTTTAAATAAATCTGTTACTGCGGGACAGACACAGGGAATTTGTTTCAATTTGCATTGCAAGTCGACAAGCTTTAAGTAAATCACAACATACTGAAGAATTATAGTTTGAATATTTCAACGTAACCAACGAACGATTTTCATCTTATGCCAAGTAATTTCCAATACATGTTTGGTTTATATAAAAAGGGAGAGGAGGGTTACATAGGGACAAGTCCCGGCAAATGTTTCAAGTTTAACCACAGTCTGCCCCCATTATAAAATTACACCAAATGTGAAAACAAAAAAAGAGACTCTTTCCACCCACTACCTGGCATCCATTTATGAGCGAAAATAACAGGGCTTAGTGGAAAACAACAGTGTCTGACAGAGAAAATGACTCATCTCTCGCTCCATCCCTCCATCTCTCGCTCTCTCCCTTCCTCTTGTCTAGTTACCAGCTCCAGCACATCCTGTACATAAAAACATAGCTCAACTTGAATGAGAACATAGACATCAGCGCTGTGCACAACACGTCTACCTCTCTGTTCCAAGAACCGATGGGGCAGGCTGACCAAAAGTTAAGGAAATAAACACAGTGTCCAGATGATATACAATATACATGAACAAGTTGTTCTAAGTTATTTAAAAATTCGGAAATGGAAAAAGGGGAACAGGAGGAGCACAGAAAGAAAATGAAAGGACACCAATTTCCAACCATATTTCCATGTATTAGTCATAAGGGTGGGATGTCTATAATGCCCAAATTGCTTGCCAAGGTCGTCTATGTAGCTGTAGCAGCCCGGTTTGCTTCCACCGTCAACTGATTCTGACGTCA
This sequence comes from Sebastes umbrosus, assembly GCF_015220745.1. Lineage (NCBI taxonomy): Eukaryota > Metazoa > Chordata > Actinopteri > Perciformes > Sebastidae > Sebastes > Sebastes umbrosus. The sequence goes on from NC_051274.1 coordinate 5,071,688, forward strand.
ATAATGAATGGTGAAGAACTACAGGGAGAGTTTGATTGAGATAAGATTCTCTCATGGGAGCCTTGGGGGGCTGCATTGAAGCCCTGTCTGCCATTGAAGATCAACCACATTTTGAAGAGGATAAACGCTCAGAATAAACATAAATCTTATAACATGTTGTCAGCTGTCATCGGAGAAGAATTCATACAAATAGAGGCAGAGGCTCAGGCTGCTTTGGCCCACCTAGCCATGGTGATAACGCTTTCACAGCGGAGGTTCTCTTTGAGAAGCTTTCAGTTGATGAATCATCATAACTCATGCTAACTAGGTAAGCATGCTGGGCTCATCGGGAGGGTTTGCAAGAGCCCCTTGCACAATTCATACTGGTACGTTTAGTCATGGTGGGAGAGTGCCAAGCACGAAACTATACTGTGCAGGTAAACATACATTTCTCTGTCAATATGAACACAAGCAGAGAGGTTAAAGATCTGAAGACATCCACACATTAGGTGCAAACTTTCTATTAAGCTGGCTCTACATTAGGGTTAAACAATTATTCAAATATTAATCACAATCACAATTTTGGCTTCCCACAAATTAAATGAACATGATCGACTGCGATATTGTCGTTTAGAATGCGTGCTTCGCTCATAGAAACTCTGCTGCATAAATCAAGCGCTTCCTAAACCAACAGCTAGAGATGAACCGTCAATCAGCAGCCGACCAAAGCTGAACGGCTTTCAGCACATCATATATCCAAGTTTTTATCGGTCACACACACATGTGCAGCCGCCACATGATGGTTTTATGTCGGCACACATCGGCACAGTCAGTATCATCACACAAACACACAACATGTGGTCGGTGTGGAAGTTCCTCAGTGTGAGTGAAGACATAAAGCTGCAATTTGTCACAACTGTAAGTCCAAAAACAAGCCATGGAGGAGAAACCTTAAACACATTTGGAACAACTAATTTAATCAGATACTTATTATATTGTAATTCGATGGGATAATATAATGCTATCATGATGCATTCAAATGTAATCTTGTAAAATTTAGTTTTGGCGAGAAACTTGATTAGATCCAGTTGTTTGATGGAGATGTTTTCACAGCAATATAAATAGATATTAGAGAGAGAATTATGACCTGTTTATCTTCCTATCACTAGCTCTAAGCAGCTTATAACATATAATTAGAACGACTAAAGCCATAAAAATCCTCATCATTTATTTCCTAATCATTTAATTTATGCTTATGCATATATATATATATATATATATATATATATATATATACATATATACATATATAAATAAAGATAAACACATCATTTAAATGACCACTATAGATGACAATAACAAAGTAAAAGAATAACATTTAGAGTTTTTGACGGTTGGAATGTATCACGACGTGGAAGTGAAGGCAGCGCTCTGTTTATTTAAATGTGAATTTGAAATAAAAATATTTTTTGTCCCTAAAATCTATGAATAATCGTGATAAATAATTGTAATCTCAATATTGATAAAAATATTGTGATTGCAATTTTGGCCATAATTGTGCAGTCCTACTCCACATAAACTTGTACCTAATGCTGCATTCAGGTTTTCCTTTGAGGCTCCTTCTACCAAGTTCAGAAGACATAGGCTAGATTTTATTTTCTCACATCTTTCGGTATTAAATGAAAATAACAACCACCCATGTATCAAAAGCAGTATTTGTTTGCAACAGTCAAGTGGCACTTTACTTTATTTAGGTTCCCCATTAGTTACAACCGCAGTAACTTAAGAGGAGGCACTGCCCGTCATATAACTTCCCTAAATAATACTATACGTATTTGGCAAGTGCTGTACCAATAGTTGTATGAGGAATGCTATAAATAGTATTATATTACATTAATAAAAAAATATCCCTCTCCAATCATCATTCGCTCTCTACACAAAATGTCACGTCGTTGATGAAGAGAACAGACCTTGAAGGCAGCACATCGGCTATATACAACTGGTATTTTCAAGTCAAGATGTGATATTATAGGAGAGTCTACAGACTGAAAAATGTACGTCAGTGTCTGCGTGTGCATGCAGGTGTGCATGTAAAGCACACTTGCGAGATGCTTGTTTACCTTGATCCACCACTTAGATTAGAGGAGTTCCTGCAGATTGCAAACAGCGGGACATTGCTGAGTAAGTGTGTGTGTTTACAAGCGCATGTGTGTGTGAGAGGCCCCTGTAGAGAGAGCTGCTCAGCAACACGACTCCAGCCTTGGCTGGTTTGATAACTCCTACTCTGTCATTGTCAGCACCCTTGCCTGTTGCACAACTAACTTGCAGGGTTTTTTTGGGGGGGTTTAAAAAGAAAAATAGGGACAGAATTGTTTTCATTTTCTGGCAATGGAAAAAAAGCTGTTAAAGTAGGGAAGAAACAGGATTTGCTCCACAGTGGAAATGCTAATTTAGCTTTTTTTATCCTTGACTGATAGTAGACAATCATTAACCCATCATTAACTGTTTAACGACAAGATTAGCGCCTTGCATTCAGAGCTGTTGTGTTTGAAGTGCATAACAAGCCGCCCAGCTGCAACGATAAGCCGATGAATAGGTTAAATCCATCATCTGTCGCCAGCTGCAGTGTATGAGCAAAACAGACAACTGAGGTTCACCCATCCGGAAGAGTTAGCAGCCACGATGCTGCGTGCATTGTAAATCTCCACCGCATCAATTAGTTTAGCTGCGATGTTGTCAGCTGTGTGTCTGCCTGGCATACTCTGTCTAGGTTTCCGTCAGTAACGTTAATGAGTGTCCGATCGAGAAAGAGAGTGTGTGTGACGATGAGTATGAAGTTAGCAGTAACGGTAGCGTAGCAGTAACACACCTCCAAAAATATATCGGCAATCACCGGTTGTTCGGCTGACGGTGGCTGTTTAGAACATTTTAACATATCGCCTAACCCTGGTAGTAAGTGTGAACGTAGCAGTGCAGTGTGTGTACAGTTTGTGGGTGAATAAATTATACAACTCCTCAAGACCCAAGCCAAGTTCCCATGTCATCCTTGCCACCTGCTGAGTCTCCGATGTTTTACCGAGCTAAAATATTACATCATGTCACATGACTTGTTTCCGATGGCTCTTTCCTGGGGTTGTAGGCGGAACCCGCAAAGGAGAACCGGACAGTTTGATCGCACACGTTTTTCCCCAAATTTTTCAAAAGATAAACACCCTGACAACATTTAACTAACCGTTTATTATATTTTGAATGACGTTTTTATTAGTAGTTATGTGCTGTACACAACATATTTTCTGTTCCAAGTTAAACAGGGCTGCCAACTTTTCAATTAAGTTTGGAGGGAGATATTAAAATTACTTCAGACTTGACATGGTCATACTCGGGGTCATCCTGAATAGAATCATTAAAAATGTTAGTAAATGTATGAAGGAACTGTGTTATGACAGTTCAGTTCAATTGTGAGGAAATTATGAATGTTATGTCATTGAAGCTATATTTCTCTTGTTGCATGGTCATAGTCCTGGTCATCCTGAAAAAGATTACATTGAAAATTTCAGCAAACCTCTGAGGGACAACATTCATTTAATTTATGAGCATATAAAATGAGGCCATTTTCAATGTGTTATAATACCAGTGATGTACTGTGAAACTACTTCACATTGTACATGTCATGGTGATGGTAAGGGACACTTTGAGCAGCAACTGTTTAATCAAATCAGGACTTCTTTTGCTGTTTTATTTGGTATATAAAATGTGAGAAATTATTGCTGAAATGAGAGCCTTTCTTCATCCTTTTTGGTCGCTCCAGGTACCGGTACCATAACAGCATGAATAGACACAAACGACGGCCCATATTTAGGATGAGATTAAGCAAAAACTGGCTGTATATTTTCCAGCTTTTTAAATAATTTAAAGCTGAAAAACACAGTGTTACTGTTTAATAGGATCTTATTGGCAGAATCAGTAACAAGTTTTATCGAGACTGAAGCAGGTTTTTTTGCCTGAGCCCGCTGCTTTTACTCTGGACTATACTTTAAGATTTTGAACTTGCCTTTTCCTTTCTATTGTTTGCCTGCATTCTTGTGTACTATAAGCGGTTTCTACTGTATTTGAATTTTAAAAAACTTCATTACCCAGAAATGCTACAATGTGAGATCAGTAAATCTACCAATGCTTTGCCAACCGGGCCAAAAAACATATAACATGTTCTGAGCTATTTTTACTCTAGTTCTCTGTATTTATAATGTACTTTAAAGATCTTCAAAACAAATGCTCTGTCTAGTTTCAAGTAATGATTTCCTGTATATGAAAAGTCTTTCTTGGTAACTGAGTCAAGTGAATTTCTTTTGATCTTCAAATGACATTCCTTTGATTGAAAAAAGCCAATGAAGTCATCCTGTCTGCCGCTGCTTTTTGTGGAGGATTTCTGGTATACTTAAAAGCAGACAGAGGAGAGAAAAACAACAGTGGAGAGGAAAAATTATGGCGTTACTGACAATGACACACCCTTAAAGTCCTACAAGAGCCTCAGCAACAGAAACGTTCACATATTCACTGTTAGAACACAAACACGTAATCACGCGTACGAGCAAATGTGAAAACAGGATTTGTGAATCAAGTCTCTCTAGTGAAACCATAAAGTGCACGACTGTCAAACATGATGGCTGTTTTTGAAAAAAAGCGGTCTGAATCACCACATGTGAAAGCACAATCTGATTCTGAGTGACAGTTTCAACTCTGCGGTGACCTGCGCAACTGTAAATAAGTGGGATATGGGAGGGATCGGGCTGAGCTAAGTGTGCACCATGTTTAGTCGGTTTTCTTCTGCAAATGTGCCTGAAACTCATGGATTTATGTGTGTAATCACATGTGTGCGTACGTGCATGTACCAAAGAAGCTGAGCGCTCTGGATGTCCCAGCCAGACTCGAGTTCTTCACCAAATCACTACAAAAACCACAACCAACCGGCACCATGTGGAGAGCAAAGAGAGAGTGGGGAGGAAAGGGGGGGCTGAAGGAGTACAAATCATTATCTCTGTTTAGACTTGTTGTGGCTGTTTGTTGCTTGGTTTTTTCCTCTCTCTCTGCGTAAACCAGCATACGTCCTCGGAAAACATAACCACTCTCTCCTGGTTTCGGCGGCTGTGCATACATACACACATTTACACAAACATGTGCACACAGACACAAATTATGTTCACTGGAATGAAACTGCATGTTGTCTTAGGCAGACAAACAAAACAGCGCTGCTAAACATCTGCTTCACAGCTGAATTCCGTCAGGACTCTGTACATCTAGGGGTGGGCAATATAGCAAATATACTCAGTGTATTATTGCGGCTTGTTCTATGTGGGATGTAGTAAATGACTATATAGTGAACATGTAGTACAAATTGTCACATATTTTTTTTGCCAGCATGACACTCGCTTTGGTGTTTTGCTTCTCCCGCTCCACTCCTACGGCTCTCTCCCTCTCAAAGACACCAAAAGAAAAGACAAGACTCAGTCAAAACTATGTAATAGAGAATGTGTCTGGACCGTGTTTGGTCAGTCTGTGAATTTGTGGCTAAATTGTTACACAGATAGTCAGTGGTCATGTCTATAATGTTATATCCAGCGGGTCCACCAGGTCCGGCGAGGACACTAGGGGACGCGCTGCTCCACTCAGCTGGCCATTCAAGCTGGAATGTACCTTATTGGTCCCTGGTTTTCTGTTTGCCATTTCAAACAGGAAACAACATCTCACCATGAGCGGTCTGCTCATAAACTCTGTTACTCCGTCTAAACAATCCACCAAAATCTACTTCTGAGAACATTTTAAACGAGAAATAGGCGATGCCACTGCTGAATCTGGTTTCATTTTAGAACCAGGTAAGAGCGTGTAAGAACTGACTTCAATATAAAAGCGATATTCATGTTGAACGTAATATGCAATTTCACATTCATTTAATTTAATAAATCAGTCAGTCCATCAATAGTAATAATAAATAAATAAATACTGAACGATAATTAAAAAATAATAACTACTGCCTGCAAACTGTATTTCAGATAAAAAATAATTTCAATGTGTGAATAATTAGATCCAAAGACCAATCTGACTTCAGAATAAAGGCACACCACCTCAGAGTGTCATTGACAAACTTCCTGTTTCCAAAGATCTCAAAATGATAGCACCGTCTGTCATTGTGTTACTTATGGATGGATTCATATTGAAAATAAATTATTCCCCTTTTTTGCTGCGGACCCACTGGAACCCTCTAAAGGACCCCTGGCGGTCCCCGGACCCTACTTTGAAAACCACTGTCCCAGAGCGTCAGTCAGACAATATCAGCACATTCTGATGTGGAAATGCTCTAAAATATCATATATGAGCTGTGTTGCCTCTAAATTCAGATTAGTTTACTAGAATCAAACTTTTGGTATTTTAGAGAAAATATGAATAGATATATATATTGTATATCGCCTAGCCTAAGGTGTGTCACTTTTCGTCATTAGCCAAAGTTACCAGTTTAAGATGAAGTAGATGGAGTGACTTAGGAAGCTGTTTATAATTTTACACTAGCTACAAAACTTTTGGCTCTGTGGTGACAGGCACAGAAAGACGCAGAAGGAGAACTCAATATGCATCACCAGGTGTCTGCTAATTGCATTGGACTAGATCCACAAATGTGTATCACCGCCATGAGTCCTGCTGTTAATGACTCACACCCCCTATGAATAATAACAGAGTTTTCAGTGGCCTGGAATCTCGATAGATCTAGGCACCGTTCAAGAGGAAATATTATACAGTACATTCAGATGTGGACCCAAATGAAC